>NC_052489.1:22970342-23270342 GCF_009730915.1 Dioscorea cayenensis subsp. rotundata | reverse complement strand
TTTGCAATCCATTGTGCATTGACATGTCTATTGACATGATCTCTTGTACACTCGTGTACCAAATTCCCAGTCTTAATTTGTATTGTGCTCCTATCATTCACCATAGGGGAGGCCCATAGGTAGAAAGGGCACCCCTTCGTACAAAATGCCTTGCATTTCTTCTTGTTATTAGGCTTGAATTTCATCACATATCGATTTTTAATCCCATAACTTCTAACAGCCTCCCTAAACTGTTTGAAGCTACCAAATTTCATTCCTATCTTAAACTGAGGATTCTTGATGTCCACCTCATTATTGAATTCTGCATATCTAGGCTTGGCAGTCACCAACTCATCCTCGTCTGTTGAAGAGCATGATTGGAGTTGTTCAGACCTAGCATAGTCTGACTTCACGTTACCATCACTTCCTACTTCTCCAAGTTCTCCATTTATGTCTACCTCAGGCCTTTGTCTTGTAACATTGTCCCCATCTTCTACATCAGTATCCCCATCATTAATACTATAATCTGAGTCATGCAAATCATTCTCCTCATCCACTAGTTTCCCCTCTCCTTGCCCACTCACTAAAATGTCTTCTAGATCATCTTCAGCACCAACTTCATCTTCTTCCACTCCTTTCAATAACTCCAACCTACTCATTTGTTCTGCCTTTTTAGCTTCACCATTAGAACCTTCAACACAACCAATCCCAGCAAGTTTAACATACACACATGCTTCCTTACTCGGCCCTACAGTCATTGCCATTTTTAGGGCATCTAAATCATTTTGAATCTCCTTTAACTGTTTATCCTCGCCATATACATCTACCACCATAAAGCACAACCTTGAATATCTAATCCAAACTCTGTGGCCATTGAAAGCAATTTCAACCTAGATATTTGATCTGCACAGCAATAATCAATATAACCTGCATTACCTTCAATGTTCTCCACCATATAATGTAGTTTTACTGAGAACAACTCTCTTGTTGGTACTAAAAATAAAGTTTACTTAAGAGTCAGTATATGATGTAGCAATAATAAGCCCTAACTAATACTAAGCAGCAAATTTTCATACATTATATGATGTAGCAATAATAAGCCCTAACTAATAATAGGCAGCAAAATTTCATACATTATATGATGTAGTAATAAAGTTTGAGAATTGTTTAAACTATCAAAAGCTAGTGTCACACAATGAGATAAATAGATTTAACTGCTTAATTTCACTATGTTGTTGACTCTTGATGCATATAAATCCAATGAGCTTTCACTAGGCATCTTAAAATCATAATGATCCAAATATGGAGAACAGGATGAGATGTTAAAGATCCAGAACTCATCCAATAGCCAAGGACTCAGGAATTTTCATGAACTCAAAAGCTTCAGATACCAACAGTTATCAACCAAATCATATATCAAATAAATGATCTTACCACAATAGAAGGAGCCAATATTCAAGCCTTTGGCAACAACAAAAGAGAAATGAACAAACCATTAAAGAAAATCTTACCAACTTAAGCATGAATGGATTGAATGATTTTAACTCATTTGCAAATAGAAACTCTATTTGGAAAAAAGAAAATGCAAAGTGGCTAAAGTTTTTGAAAAATAGTTTAACATTCTAAACTCATTTTCTAATCTTACATGAGAGCCACATAAACGGTACACGTGCAGTATTTTCTTTTAATTTTTTGGGTGCTAAGAAATATTAAAAAATGTTCCAACTACCAAGTAAATTGATAGGAAAGCCTCAGCTTTTGTATTTCTGGTACAATGTTTACCCTGCCTTAAAATGTTAAGGCAAATCAATTATACAGCCAGGCAAAAGCTGCTAAAGTTAACAGTCCAAAGCATGACAGTAAATTGGCTCAAAATTTTTGTGGGGTCCATATGTTTAATCCTCAAACTCTGATAGAAAGCACAGAAAACAGTTTTCACAAAAAAGAAAAGGATTGAAGCTCCCTAAATTTTAAAACTTTATGGATCTTCTGGGAAAATGGGAGACTGAGCACTCAGTTTGGTATATTGGCTCATATTTTATAAAACAATCGTACTTGTTTGTGTTTTTTCTTACCTTATCTATTGGTACATAAAACACTTTGAGAAAACTTTGAAAATGAAACATTCTCTGATATCCAACTGAAAAAAATTGGGATGAGAGTTGTAGACAGCATGTCTCATAAAAACATTTTGGCAAAACATCACTAAAAAAAATTCAAATCATGATATCAATATTAAGAAAACAATAAATATAACTAACAATCAGTATGAACAAAAAGTTGAAAATCAGGATAAAGGAAGAATTTTTTGTCAAACCACTCTCTAAATGCTTTTTATGAGAGAAAAACAATGCCATTGAAGTGGTTGTAAAAGAGTTGGGGACCTTTAGTGATATTATATCAGGTCAAACAGGAGGTAATCCAATTGCAAAATAATTGACCAGGATAAGAAAAACAGCTCGCATAAATGGACAGAGGTAAAGAAAAGGCTTCATATTAACAAAATTTACAGTTAACCACATTGGAATGGCAGCAAATCAAACAAAAAGCAAAAGAAAAGAGAACCAAAGACATGCCTGACGAAAGTAGCAGAGGAATATAACACAAAAGCATTGAGTAGTGGCAGCAATTCAAGCAAATCATTAAAAAAAAATAAAAAAAAATAAAACCAAGAAATTAACACGCCCTCATTTGTGCTCCTCCAACCTGTGACTATAATAATAAAGTAAAATCATGGTACCTGAATCTGCATGAGAAGATTAGAATTTATCATGAATTGATCAAAACAAGTCATTAGCCTACGAATTTTATTTCCTTCTCTATTTCTCCCTAACAATTTGTCACCTATGGGAGATGCTTAAGCAATAGAAAGATCCCAACTCTGAAGTGCATGAGAACGAAACAAAGCAAAGATGGAAACATCTAACTTTATCAATACATAAAAACCATAGTCTGGAAGTACATGAGTTAGCTAGTCTTCCAATATATATAACTCATCTAAATTAGTAGGGAAAACTATATATTTTGGTTCATTTACTGAAAATTTCCACCAATAAACCAATTCTATAGTCAAAGATTTCATCATCACCAACACCAAATCTATTGAAATGTTCATTTGTTTTCAAAAATCTAGATAACAAGGCATCTAATCAACCGTGGATGGAACCAAATGAGAAATCTATCAACTAATCTGAAAAATAACAAAATCAGTCACATATACATCCATCTAACAACTGAAATTAACTTGCATATCTTCACATATACATCCATTCCAAAAGGTCCAGAACGATGGGGTTTTAGGGTTTCGGTCTACTCACAGTAATCTGGCGCTTTGTCGCCCTCCTGCCGCCTCTCCCAATTGACAGCCATCTTCAAGGTGTGCACCCTCTTCTACTTCATCGCCGCCGGCAATGGGTGAGACCTAAAGCTTTGCCGAACTAAAGAACCTCTCCTTTCACTTTGTTTCTTCAAAAGGGGAAGAACCCAGAAGAATAGAGAACATGGATTGTTGATGGTGACCGTTGCAGGGGTTTCTCGACACGTGGGTGATGGGTGAGAGGTTTAGTGCTCACGTGAGGGGGCTGCTGATGTGGCATTCACCAGGTTGCTGACAAGGTTTTCACGGCAGTCACATAATTAAAAAGTGGTCGGAGATACCAGGGTACCCAACTGGTGAAATAGATTTTAAAGTTTGGTACCCATTTTGAAATAAATTAAAGTGGGAATCCAAAATGAAACCAAACCAAAGTTTGGGACCCCTCCAAAAAAATTACTCGATATATATATATATCATAATAATTTTTCATAGAGATAATATCTCATGGAATAAATAATGTAGTTAGTCAGAGAGATTTACAAGTCACCTATTTTTGGATCTCATGCCTTCATAGTTGGAATTTTTTACTTCAATATTCTATTTTTCAAAAAAAAAATTATATGATTTACAAAAGAACATACTGAATTTCGGCATTCAACCATACTCCATATTGATCTTCAAGTTCTTTGAGAACATCATAATGATTTAATGTCACAATTGTATTCCTGTTTGGACAAAAAATAATTATAATAATAATATAAATGAGGATTTTTTATGGTGTATAACTTTAATTATGTGTATACCCTGTAATACATAAAAATTAGGTGAATTTTCAAGATATACATACAAGTATATATATATATATATAAATAAATAAATTTAATGCTTGTTATTAATATTAAATTTAGTAGGTAATACCTTTCACCAAGAGTTGATTAATGGGTTTGTTATAGAATTCAATCCCCGAAAGATTAATTCCTCCAAATCTGCCTCCTGTTCCACATAAAAACATTTATTATATTTATTTTAAATACTATTTTTATGCATTTATATGGAGTATAAATTATCAAAACTCACTTGGTAGAACCCTTGACCATGAAATTGAGAATCTATATGCATTCACGCTAACGGAATGCATCATCTCAATATCTTCCTATTTTTTTAAATTACCAAAAAAATAAAAAAGGAAAGAAAAGAGTGATTTTTTCATAAATATTTTAATAGATCAATAAAATAAATCAGTTCAAATTTGATAAGTATATATATATATATATATCATTGAAATTCAAAAACAAATAGCTTGTAGCACAGACCTCATACTTGTGATGATGGTCACAAGCAATATCTCCATTACTCCCATCTTCAATTTTTCCTGAAAAACAAAATGCTTTTCATTTAATAAAAATAAGAAAACAGACAACAAAAATACATATTAAAGAAAAAAATTAAAAAAAAATTACCTTGTAAGTGAGTGAACACATCCCAATTGCTTAAACTTCTGTTATCTTCTCAGTAGGAACCTTCAATCTAAAATGAAAGCTAAAGATTTGTCGAATTTAAGAATTAAAAAAAATTATTCACACAAAAGCCTCGTACATAAGAAATCTTGCAAGGAATGAGGGTGCCTAGAGATCAATATAATATAAATATATATATATATATATTGCTAAATTCACATTCCTTCTTCTAAAATTATACTAATCTGATAAGATGAGGTAGCTGTCCCAAAGAGGAAGGAGGGAGGGAATTGGGTAACATCAAGCTTACAAGCAGAGAAACTAATGAAGTTGAGAAACAAAGTTATCAACAAGATCCCCTTTCTCTCTCCCATCCCTTTGCTACAAGCCTACACCACAACAATAATAATTTGGATATCTATTATTTACTTATATTTATAGAATTCATAAACTCGATCAAGCGTTGCAACCACAATATATATATATATATATTCCGTTGGTTGTTGAGATGTCTACTTCAACGTCTTTATCAAATATTAATTAAATTGTCAACTTCAGACAACAATTGCTAGCTACAAATAATTGCGTTGACGATGTAAGTAATATTGTTTAATGTTAGTACAACCGCATTATTTATTTAGCATGATTTGATACCAAGGCAAGATGACGTGGCAACCATGGTGACAAGGCATAATTGATGACATGGAAAGCTCGGTGACATGGCAAAGAGACTTGGGGTGCAAGGCAAATCATCCTAAATATGGTAGAGCTACTTTTAGTATGTTTATAACTTGGAGGAAAATATCTTGAAGATCTTGGTGGTATTATTCTTGGTAACTTGTTCAAGATCATATCAAGACCATTCTTAGAGAGATATGATTGAAGACTAAATATGGTGGAGCTTATTTGAAGAAATATCTATTCATGGTATGAATGAAGGAGATATGATTTGAAGAATCCTTGATGATTGAATTGATTGATTGAAGATCTATTATTGGGAAGATTTGAGGACCAAACTTGGGTGAATTGAAGATCAAGTTTGGAGAATCTTTGAAGACCAAACTTGGAAGATTGAAGACTAAGTTTGCAAGTTCCATGAAGACGCACAAGGACGTGCACCCCTTGCGAGGGGACTGCGTGATGAGGAACTGAGGAGATAGGCTAGTTGCCGGCAGTCGAGATCGGGAGATTTGCTGCATCGACTCGGACTAAGCATGACCGGGAGGTTGATGGGTCTTGAGGTCATCCGCAACGTAACCAGAACTCAGTCAAGTCAGCAGTCAGGGCCATGTTGCACTTATGTTACAACAGGAGTTGCAACAGCTAATTTTGGAAGGTTTTTAAATTAGTAGCCGCGGAGATTCCAAAAGAGGTATGTGATATATTTGGGACGTTGAGGCGTCTATATAAGCTACCGTGCTCGTAGATTGTAAGTGTAATGGAGCTAGAGAGTGTGGGTGCACAAGACAATTTATGAAGGAAATAAAAAGGAGGGAAAATAAAAAAAATATTCAAAAAAAAGGAGAGGGATTATTTTTTTGAAATGAGATATTTTTTTAAATGTGAAAGGGTGCCTTGGAAGTTATAACTAATTAAAGGGGCATAAAAACCCTAAAATCCCAATTTGTTTCCACAGTTGTTTTTGATATCAGGAGAACAAGAAGAAGAAATCAAAGTCGGTGAAAAGATGAGGATGAAGAGGATAGCCCGCCGTGCTCCACCAACACCACAAGAAATTGCTGCCCGGATTGCGGAAGTAAGGATAAGAGGGACTGATTCAAGAGGAAGCCCATCAAGAGGAGAAGAATCAGAAGATCTATTCGAAAGCTATCGTCCCCTATATCTCCCCTCAGGATGATGATTCATCTAGTAGAGTAGCATAAATAGGAACATTTTCACAGGATGTGCCCACTGGTGTCAAAGACAGAGATGATCTCCTAAGATGGGTGCGTGAGTCATTCCCAGGAGCTTATGTTCAGAGAACATAAGAAGATGAGCAGGAGGACTCCACTACTGTTCTAGATGTAGAAGGTTCGGGAAATCAACAGGTTGGGGGTGAAGATGCTGCAGAAAAAGAAGCAAACCCAGCACAAGTAGAAGAGACTATTGGAGAAAGAAGTACAGATGCTCCCACTAGTGCTGAAGAAAAGGCTGCTACTATTCTAAGCAAGGTTCTGGGAGATCTACACCGACATGCTGAAGCACCTATAAAAATAGAACATGTCGCAGCACCTGTTATAACATCTTCTGCAATATCTGACAGTCACATAGTTCTGATGAGATCCCACTCAAAGATCGTGTTGCCCAGATTGCTAAAGACAAGAAGATAGTGTCTAGAAAGAAGGCCCCGTCAAGGAAGAAAACCCAGAAGAAGGAGAAGATTAGCAAGTCCAAGAGAAAGTCTTTCTCAGATGCAGAAGTAGAAGTCTCTCCAAGGCTCAAGAGAAAGTGTACTGAAGCTGAAAAACAGGGGGAGAAACCATCATCAAGTTTTAAGAAAGAAAAGAAGAAGGCAACCCAACAGGCAAAAGACAATTATGAAGACAGATTCCTTGATGAAGCATCTAAGAAGAAGTTTGAATCTGTTGAAGAGAGAGGTATTGTGGTTGAAAGAATGATTGATGAGATTGCATTTGAGAAGTTTGGGCTGACCAAGTTATTGCAAGAAAGGAGTCTGTACAAGTCTGCAACATTTCCAGAAAGTTACAGTTTGTCTCTAGTGTAAGAATTCTACAGTAATTTGCTGTCATCTGATAAAGGTATCACTAGAGTCTATGTTCGAGGTAAGTGGATTTCTTTTACTCCCGCTTGTCTGAACAGATTCCTGGAGTTTGAACCTGAGGTGAAAGGCAACTATGAAGAAGGGCTTGAGTTGAATGAAGAGGTTCTAAAAGAAATTACTGGAGGAAGGACAGAGTCATGGGGAGAAGAAACAAGGCTACCAGCTTCCATCCTTACAGCCAAGTACAATGTTCTGTTTAGACTTGGTATTCAGAATTGGTTACCAGTCCCACACAACTCCAGCATAGTAAAAGAGCTCGCGCTTTTATTATTTTGCTATTGGAACTGGCAAAAAGTTCAATCTGGGAAGGATGATCTTCCAGAATATTGTGAAAGAAGTTGACTGTACAAACTACTCAACATCACTTGGGTATCCTGCACTGTTGTCGCAGTATTTGTTACAACATGGAGTACAACTCAGGAAGGGAAAAGCAGTCACAGCAGTGAAAAAGCTGAAGATTTCTCAAAAGCTGTTCATCCCAGGTAAGAAAATTGATTTACCTGTAGGAAGGGTGTCTCCACCACCAATGCCTGAAGATGCAGAAGAAGCGAATTTGTTGGTTGAAGAAGAGTATGAAAAGCTTTTGAAGGAACAACTAGAAGATGTGGAAAGGAGGCAACGATCACTGTCTGCAGAACTATTCATCATTGCCTGACAAAAGCAAAAAATCCTATCTCGCCTAGAAGTCCTCGAAAAGAAGAAGAAAAGAGAAGTTGATGGACACAACTCAGGGGGAGATGAAGACCAGGAAATCTAAAGATAGGGGGAGTTGCTGAATATGGTATAACAAAGCTTACAACAACTCATGAAGACTTCGGCATCAATTATGTCACAAAGGGGGAGAAGTGTGCTAGCACCAGACTGACTAGTTATTTGTTTTTCATTTCTTGGTCATTTGAACATTTGGTCTTTTTGTGTTTGAACACTGTTATGTTTGTCAGTTCATTATGTTGAATCATATTGTGTCTCACTAGTTGCAGTTTATAATATTTTCTCAGTACTTTGTAGGTAACTAGATGATATCTTGTGTCAGTCCTGGTTTCTGTTCTCCAGTTGATGTTGTAACTGGAAGTTATAATAGTGTCAGTCTAGTCTGTATCCCAGTCAGTGTTGTAACTGAATATTGTAACAGGAGTCAGTCTGGGTGCAAAAGCAGTTGTGTTAAATTATGCCAAAGGGGAGATTGTTAGTGCAACCGCACTATTTATTTGGCATGATTTAACACCAAGGCAAGATGACGTGGCAACCATGGTGACAAGGCATAATTGATGACATGGAAAGCTCGGTGACATGGCAAAGAGACTTGGGGTGCAAGGCAAATCATCCTAAATATGGTGGAGCTATTTTTAGTATGTTTATAACTTGGAGGAAAATATCTTGAAGATCTTGGTGGTATTATTCTTGGTAACTTGTTCAAGATCATATCAAGACCATTCTTAGAGAGATATGATTGAAGACTAAATATGGTGGAGCTTATTTGAAGAAATATCTATTCATGGTATGAATGAAGGAGATATGATTTGAAGAATCCTTGATGATTGAATTGATTGATTGAAGATCTATTATTGGGAAGATTTGAGGACCAAATTTGGGTGAATTGAAGATCAAGTTTGGAGAATCTTTGAAGACCAAACTTGGAAGATTGAAGACTAAGTTTGGCAAGTTCCATGAAGACACACAAGGACGTGCACCCCTTGCGAGGGGACTGCGTGATGAGGAACTGAGGAGGTAGGCTAGTTGCTGGCAGTCGGAATCGGGAGATTTGGCTGCATCGACTCGGACTAAGCATGACCGGGAGATTGATGGGTCTTAAGGTTGTCCGCAACATAACCAAAACTCAGTCAAGTCAGCAGTCAGGGCCATGTTGCAACTTATGTTACAATAAGAGTTGCAACAGCTAATTTCGAAAGGTTTTAAATTAGTAGCCGCGGAGATTCCAAAAGAGGTATGTGCTATATTTGGGACGTTAAGGCGTCTATATAAGCTACCTTGCTCGTAGATTGTAAGTGGACCGAAGCTAGAGAGTGTGGGTGCACAAGACAATCTAGAGAGGGTAGTGATCTTTGTTTATGAGCGTTGAGTGACAAGTGTTTGTACTCATGTATTTTCACCTCTTTTAGTGGATTGTTTATCTCAGAGCTTGGCCCCCCAGACTTAGGCGAGTGGACGCCGAACTGGGTTACCAACGTCATGTGTCTCTTTTTTGTTTGGTTTGTGTATGCTTGTATGAGTGTTTGAATGTTCCCTAAAACCCACAAACCACACCGGTGGAACTAACGTTTATATATTATTCTCGATTTTAATAGTATTTATTAAATTTAAATAAATTTTATGTGGAATGTGATATATTTTTTCAAATCAGTTATAGTGTATTTTAAGAGGTCATTAAGTCACTGTGATGCATTTCGGTACTTATTTATTTTTTAACCTTGCTTATCACTTTCAAAATGAAAAATTTATCAACTTTAATTTTCATATTTTTTAAAATTTAATTGATCTAAATTTCTGAATAATTCCAAAATAAATGGTAGATTAGTTTTTTTAATATTAATTTTAATAAAATTCTAAGTTGATTCAGCTATTTTAGTTTATTTGACTTAATTCAAAACAGAAAAAGTCTTGAAGACATTAAGCTGAAAATTTGATATATTTATTTAAAAAAATTAATATATTGGATTGAATTTATAAAATACAAAATTAAATTAAATAAATCTAAATTTTAATATGTGAAATTAAGCTCTCTAATTTAAATACCAAACCAACTAAACAAATCCAATCGATTCAAGCCTGATTAGTTTATTTGATCCACAATTAGGTGGAGTGTCTTTGTTAAACAGATTTAGGGGGAGTTTGGACATCAATATCTAAGCAAGACCATTTCTTGCCACCAATATGTCACCATCATCACCATCAGTCTAACTAATTAGTCTCTAACCATGTTATTGAAGGTTTTGGCTAAATTTTCTTATTTAATGTGTTCCAATATATATATATATATATATATTAATAATATCGATAAACCACATATTTATTGAAATGAAAAAAAAAAGGTACCAATAAGACCAAAAATAAAACTACTAAACAAAACGAACAAAAAACCAACCAGAAAGCCAAAAAAAAGAAAAAGTCAGCATTCACCATAGGTGAAGCCACCCAAAATAACCACCAGCAAAAATCAAACATAGGAGGAGAACAACTAGAAAGGTTAGGGCCATCCTCCTGTGTCCAAGGCTTGCACAAGTTGAGAAGGGGAGTGGATCGCTCCTAGGTAGGAGGGGTCATCGTGTCACGCCCCGAACCTAGCGGGCACGTGGCAACCGCCACGACAACAAGAAGTGGGTCCCACAACGGCCCCACAGTCAGGTCGCCGTAAGCCTTAACATTTACCTGTTATCACAATTACAAAGCTAGAAGACAACATAATAATAATAATAAGATCACAATAAGGTTCCCTTATACTAGGGACCCTAAACATAAGTAGCATCAACAACAGTACAAGCCAGGGTATTCAGATACAACCAGAAAATACAAATACATGAACACCATATAAAGGTCAAGTCTAGTGGATCCATGAAGTTTACATGCATACTATAACAAACCTAAATAAGGAGAACAGACAAATCACTCTACTGCTGCACAACACAACTCTGTCCAACGTCGCAGTCTGAAAAGATAGAAGAAAAGGGAATGGTGAGTAACAGATGTTACCCAGTGAGTGGTGTCAGCATAGATGTAATAGAGTGATAAAATATTTCAAATAGTAATTCCACATGAATAATAACATATAAAATCAATTCCAATTATTCAACATATTAACAAATAACACAAGGTTCATTAAAAGCAAATAACATTTTAAACACAATGAACATAGCTCCAAAATACATGCTGGCCTAAAACAATTCCCAGGCTAATCATGGCCGCGACTAGCTATGGGACCACCAAGGAGTTTTTAAAACTTTTTAAAAATTTAAAAGGGTTGCCTTTCCTTGGTGTTGGCCACTGAGATTCCCGTGTGGTGACCCCGGGTTTCTCACATAGAATTACCCCCTGTCAATGGCTCCGCACACCTCTTGACCAGGATAAACCAGGGTTAACCACGCCGCCTCCCATCAAGCCTGACTGTGGAACCCCACACTGCAGTGTCGGACTAAAGTCCGCCGTCACCATCAAAACTGAATGCCACAATATAATTCTTTCCAATTTCCGATTCAAAGAATCCATCATACAATGTTTAAACCAGGAAATGTACATCAAACCATGTTCCATTTGCATATAAAAACGAAAATATACATCAAACCATATTCCATTTGCATATAATTACGGAGATGCAAGTAAACATATTTCTTTCAAAATAAATAGGTATAAGCATTCTAGGTTTAACCATTTCAAGTAAATTTGTGCTCAAAATATGTATCAAGGAAACCAATTTATCATCAAATTTATGTGATAAAACACATGAAGAAATACTTAAGTACTCTTATTAAATCTATGCAATTATAAATTTAACCACTCACAGAACCAGTCGTCTCGTCCTGAGACGCGCTCACTGTTCGGCGAGTTCCTTCCCCTTAGAGGATGCGTCTCCACCTAAATACAAGCAGGGAATCCAAATTCTAATGAACACAAGAATGATAGCCAAAACAAAATGTATGAAAATACAATTATATATGTCTAATACGAAACCTTAGGGTTTTAGGGCAAAACATCGTCATTTTGGACCCAAATGACTTTAGAATGGAGTAAACCTAGTTTCAAAGAGTTTAGGGTAAGAAGAGCTTCAATGTGGACCAAAGAAATACTAGAAAAGGCTCAAAAATTTTAGGTTCTACAGTAACTTCGAGTTGCTACAGTAACCCGAACCTTGTACTATGTTTTCTCCCAATTTACAACACTAAATCAAGAAATTTCTTCAACAACATTCTCATATATGAATCACAAATCATTGACTTCAATTTGAGCCTATAAATCACCAAATCTATGGAGAATTCAAAGTTTTTTAAAAAAATCTAAAAGCAAGAAATACGGGAGAAATACTAAATGAAAACATTAGATCTAAAGCTTACCAAGTTTAGGAGTGAGGGAGGAACGAGTTTGGTATTTTAGTTCACCGGAAATGCTCGCCGGAAAAAAATTTCCTTCTAATGTTGTGGTCGGCCGAACAAGAAACGAAGAAGAAAAAGAAATGAAGAAGAAGGAGACAGGTTTGGCTTTCTCTCTTTCTTTTCTTTTTTTTTATATTATATATATAGAAAATGACCTAATTGCCCTCTTAATAGAAAAATCATAGAAAATGGATCCAAATGACGGAATTGCCCCCAGTTTTTCACGTAAAAGCTACTATGCAAACATGCAAAATGCCACTACTGCTAAATGACCATTTTAGCCCTAATGCAAGCATAAAAATCTAAAGAGGACCGAGGTCTAAATCAGGGCAGGGTACAACACATCGCGCCTAAAGGATCACTTTGTCTAGCTCTCATGAAGTCAATAGATTGCCAGAGGGTCCAAATGGAATTATCTTGGAAGCATTGATCCTGATCTCTAGCTGCAGAAAAACCAAATAAGGAGCAAATGAAGAATTTTAGAGATAACGTAGTGAAAGGTAAAAGCTTGCAAGTTGAAGATACGATTATTTCTTTCCATCCAAATGTTCCAAAAGATAGCCCAAGAAATGAGGTCCCAGAGAGGACGGAGCTGATCTTGAAGAGAGGGGATCTAGGAAGACCAGGTCTTGAGAACATTCCTTATCAAAGAAAGTAAACCTAAAATCTGCTTGAAAAATGCTAGATGCAGTTGGAGTAATTGCATTGAAGCAAGAGATGCTCCATCTTCTCCGAGTTTTTGTGACACAACGCACAAGTATCCGTAGCACAAATATTACAACTTTCTTGACAAGATTGGTAAGGGTTAGGATTTTGTTATCCCAAGCGAGCCAATAAAAAAAGTGTAATTTTGCTGAAGCACCCCACTTTTCAGAAGTAAGGATAGAGTGGGTTACGAATTCCCCCATCCACAAGGAACCTATAATAAGATTTCACTAATGTGTTCCAATATTTCACTACTCTACAATATAATTCTAAAACATTCTTTTTTAATATTTTGATTAATATAGATGCCACATCTAAAACTAAGCTTTTAGAAAACTTGTGACAATGCAAAATCTTTTCCTTTTTTTTTATATAATAGATGGCGAACGGCCTCTCCCACTATTAAGGGTTTATAAAAAACAGATGGGTACAAAGAAGGGATTTCTAAATTTAGCCAAAACATCACATGAGACACTGTATTTTGTTTTTTTATGAACATTATTGGTGTGTTGTACGTTTTTGATAGGGACATGTCAATCTTTGTTTTTCTTTGGCTTGTGGGGCTACATAACAGTCTGGCATCGTTCTCAGTCAAAATTTAATATAATGGTTCTCCAAAAAATAAATAAATAAATAAATCAGTTTCGGATCGTTGGCTGCATACAGACCCATTTCTTGATAGAGACATAATAGTTTCTAGTCCAACTTTAAAAATTAAAATTAATTGAACTAATGGATAATCTTTAAAGATATAACTCAAATCGAACCATAATTAGGAATATATATATTATTGTAGATAAACCTTAAACATACACTTTTATTATTATTTCTTAACCCTACGTTATTATGTCACAATCATGGACGACGAATGAAATCAATGCTCAAAGCTGGTTCATAATGCAAGTTACTTTCGTGAAATATTTCCATAATGATCACTTGGAAGCTTTTGTTTTAGTTTAGGTTACTGTATTTTACCCTGAAATGTCATTTTGATATCTAGAGATGATATAACATCTAATCAAGTTGGTTGCTGATGACCATTTTCATACTTAATTCAAGTTGGTTGTGAATAATTGAATTACCACAACACTTAATTTGTTAAGCTTCTTTCTACAGTTTGTTGCGAATAATAGTTAACATTGGTATTTGTTATTTACTGATACAAGCTTCAAGAGATTGTCTTCAGACATCCACCATTACACTTTGACCAAGAAAAAAAAACATCCACCATTACAAGAACTGATATGTGTTCGGATGTAATTAGATTCATTGAATCATAGGGATCTTACAAGTTACAAGGCTCAGATCATAGAAAATCTGAAGAAATTAGCAAAGCTGCTATGTATGCCTAACAGATGCTCAAATTGCAATATCGAAGAATGCTTGCATAGACTAGGACCTGGCGTTTTATAGGACAGTGCTTTTCATCTATGAACTCTGCATGATCCTTTTGCAGAGTAACCCTGCAAAAATATTCATGCAAAAGTTACACATTTTTCTATCAAGTAGACATGTAAAAGTTTGGGAAGTATAGAAAATACACAATTATATATATATGTCAGGTAACAAAGCAAAAAATCAATACCTCAGAGTGTGTGATAAACACTAAATCATCATCAAGCAAAAACCACATCTGAGCGCAAAACATGCTTCACATTCTTAGTAACAGCACGGGCTTCATGCAGCATGCATCTGTCTCCATGAATGTGAAGGAGGGCCATTCCCACCACAGGAGCAACCTATTATTTGATAAAAAATAAAAATAAAATGATAAATCCCAACAGAATACCTAAAAGAGAATCCAAAACTCAAGGCACTATCATTTAACTTAACAGGGGCCGAATAAACTAAAATTCATCTAAGAAGACAGAATGCTGAATAATTCTATAGAGATGAGCTCAATACCTCCGCCACAATCCCTCTACTTTCATCATAAAACACAGTCTCTCCTCCAACTGGAGAGTGTGTAAACGAATCCTGTTTTTTGTCCAAGCCATGCCTCGTTTTCGAACCCAAATCACCACTGAGATAAATTGGTAGAGTGTATTGCATTCTGCACCCTTCTCCAAGGTTAACACTTTCATCAATATGGCGACCAAACCTCTGTCCGACCGTATATCTGGAAACAACAAGAGACACAAATGATAATATCACATGACCTTCACCAATTTGTACAGTAAAATCCACAAAAGGGTATTGCTGTTTCCATTAATGTGTTTACAAATTGGCCTTGACCCATTTTTTTGTGTATATATTCTAAATTCTAAGATATCCTTCACCCACAACAGTCAAGCCAGAACATGAAATACTTGGACTTAATCAAGAGGTTATCCATTTGATTTCATATCTTGTCTAATAGCGGAAGGAACAATGGCAGTTAGAGTGGTGTTTGGTAAATTTTCTCATACAGACCCAACCAATGGACAACTTCAGATAGTTCGAGTTTGAGGTCATTTCGTATTGTATCTAAGCCTGCCTCCCAAATAAAAACTATCAATTTCATCTTACAAAAGTCATACAAGAGCATGTATTACCTACTGAATTATGTAAGATGCATTGGGGTTGAAAGGATGTGCAACATCCCCAGCACCACCTTCATTAGCATGAAATACAAACAACTTACATATCTATAGCATGAAACACAAGAAAACAGGAGTCAGCAAAGTTTATAGAGTAAAATTTAGATATGGTCATCACCTGTAAAATCTAATATTTGGATTCAGACCAACAGCTATCTTCCCCCTAAGTTCTATATCATCAAACATACTTTTCAGGCCTGATTCCCATATAGTTTCAGCAAGAACAGGATCACTAACAGAAATGCGATCATTATCCCTGTAGGCTTCACCTTTTGCAGGACCTTGACTCCTTTGGTGCGCAAAGCCTATGGCCTCTTCAGCGTCAACAAAGGCCTTGGCTTCAACAGCAGTACGGAAATTCGGTACCTGAGCCTCTTATTTAGTAATCAAAATGACAAAGATGAATCACAAATATTTGAAGAATAGTTAGTCTCAACATCATCATCTACAATGAAAACTTAGTAATATGATATCAATTTCCCAAAATTCAATTTAGATGAAACAACAATTCTCTTCAAAAACCACATCCTCTGCCACACTCTCATAGATAATGGATTGCATACACTAGTCAACAAAACTTCAAATCAATACAGCACAAATCCTCACCACTCAGATGTGAATCTCTTTGACAGTATACAACCAAACAGTTATATATGTTGGCCCAGACCAATTGTCACACTCCTCAATTTTCTCCTTCAACATGGAAGGGCAAAGATGACATTTCAACATTTTTGTCATAAATTGGTGGTAGGTAGAGAGAGTTAGTGGGGGAATATTTTATATTAATTGGGGGTAGGTGCCACCTACCCATCAATGTGAGCCCTTGGATCAAAATGATTCTAGCCCTTGGTTTGTTTAGTACTAAGGGCTCTATATAAATAGAGATGGCAATTTGTACCCTACCCGACGGGTATACTCGTACCCGTACCCGGTCAAAGAGGGTATTACCCTCTTTGACCGGGTACGGGTACGGGTAAGGGTATTACCCGTTAGTTTTTGAGCGAGTACGGGTCGGGTAAGGGTATGCCCCTACCCTACCCGTACCCTTACCCTTACCCTTACCCGTTGAAGAGGGTACGGGTTTTACCCGTACCCGTACCCTTACCCTATCATATATATATATATATATAATTTTTTTATTAAACTAAACATTTATTCATAATTTACTCAATATCTATTTTCATGGTAATTAATTTGAAAATAATACTTCAAATTTTCTCTTAATATATTATTTTAAATTTTATTTAATTTCTATATTTATATTTGATAATATTATCAAAATTGAATTTTTAAATATATATTAAGAATCATAATTAAATTAAAAAAATAAACAAATATAAAAAAATAATGTTATAATAATTTATTCTATAAATTATAAGAACATCCCGAAAAAAATAAGATACTAATAAAAAAATCAATTGGATATAACTTATGAGAATTACTTATAATGTTTTTTTATATTCAAAAATCTTACTAGATATTTATAAAATTTGAAGCTAAATAAAATATAAATAGTAGATATATGAAAAAATTTTAAACAAAAACCAAGATGGTTAAACTGAACAAAACAAAAGGTAGAGTTACCATTGAGTCCTAAATAGACTTTCATTTTTATGTGATTATATAATTTAAGATAAACAAATATATATCAACTTGTAATTTTTGAATTTATGGACATGTGTTTAAAAGATTGTAATATAATGTATAACTAATTCATTTTTATTATTATTTAAATTTAATTCGATAATTTGAACAATCGGGCAGGCGGGTACCTGCAGGGTATACCCAGTACCTCAGGTAAGGGTAAGGGTATGATTTTTTTACCACGAGAGTGCAGGGTAAGGGAATGCGGGTATGGGATAGGGGTTACGGGTACGGGTAAGGGTTTTGGCATACCCTACCCATACCCTACCCGTTGCCATCCCTATATATAAACCCCTCATGACAATTGTAAAGACACAACCAAGTGAGAGTGAGGAAATTAGAGAGAAAGAAGAAGAGTGAGAAGTGTGAGGAAATATTTTGAGAGTTAGTCTATTCTCCTAGTATAAGAGAGGATACTAGGAGAATAGCCCTTGGTTTGTTTAGTACTAAGGGCTCTATATAAACCCCTCATGACAATTGTAAAGACACAACCAAGTGAGAGTGAGGAAATTAGAGAGAAAGAAGAAGAGTGAGAAGTGTGAGGAAATATTTTGAGAGTTAGTCTATTCTCCTAGTATAAGAGAGGATACTGGTTTTCTCATTATTAGAGAGAGTTTGTAACTCCTGGAATTTTCCCACTTAGTAAATTTCTTCTATCCTTACTCGTGGTTTTTACCCTAATTATTTAGAAGTTTTCCACCTAATATCTTTGTGTCATTTATTTTTCAGCATTACTCTTATTTAATTTGTTACGGTATTGCTATATTCGGTCCTACATTTCACAACAATATATACGCAAAATATCCTCATCTTCACCGATTGATTAGCTTGAAAGATTTTTTTTCATCAAATTATCACATATAATCACACAGATGACCACATAATCAATAAAATACAGTAATCTCCTACCAGAGAAGCTAAAAAAACATCAAATTGGAAAGAAAACGAAATAGTGATGATGTTCATCCTTTCCTTCATACACACGGATCGAACAAAGAAGAGGAGTTTAGTCTATGATAAATTACCGTGAAGAGCTGGGTGCCCTTGAGGCGATTGATCTGGAGATCCTTCTTGGCCTTGATGCGAGGCCACATTCCGTCCATCTCTTTCCCCATCGTCTTCTTCCTCTTCGCCTTCCCCCTTTCTTCTTCTCTCGCAGCCATTAATCCTCCACCCAAAATTTGAAGCCTCTCAAGCTTTTTAGCCTTTTTTACATTAAACTCACATCAAATGGTATATTTGCACTTGAGTTTTCAATATTTCCGTATAACACCTTTCACTTTTTTTCCCATTATATTTTCATTGATTGTGGAATTACTTCAGGGTAAATATTTTTAGTTGATACCATACTATGATCATTTTCCATTGTGAATATCGAACTTCAATTTATATCATTTTAATCATTCAACTTTGATTTGTATTCATCAGGAGGATATCAAGAGGATTCTGGGAGAATTTGATGACATGTATGTCCGATTTGCCACGTTGACACCAATTCATCCCACAATCTACATTTGCGGACATGACACATCATTAAAAAGGACTATGTAGTCACTCTTATTGACACAACACATGCCATGTTGACTAAACGAACTAGTCAGTAGGAAATGTCACGTGGCTCTTTTGATGATGTGATATATCCACATATGCAGATGAAACATTAATGGTGTTAAAATGACAAATCCGGCATATATGTTATCAATTTTTTCCCGAAATCCTTTGGTTTTCTCCCGATGAACACAAATTAAAGATGAGTGACCAAAATAATAGAAATTGAAATTCGATGCTGAAAATAAAAAATGACTATATGAGGCGTTTGGATTACAGTAATGGGGATGAGGGGTAATGAGATAATGAAGAGGGGGAAAGAAATAGGTAAGGGATGAAAATGAAAAAAGTGTTTGATTGGAAATATAATATATTGAGAATGGGAAAAGTAAAAAAATGAAATTGTGCTAAAATTACCCTTTTACCCCTCTTATAAGGATATGATATTTATATATTATAATTTTCTATTTATAAAATAATTGAAATATAATTATTTATTTTATTGCTATTGATTAATGTTAAATTGAAAATTAATTTCAAATAACTACTTTAACTTTTTAATTATTTGTATTAAAGTTTATATTACGAATATTAGTTGAATTAATTAAAATATTGTGGTCCCATAGATATATATATATATATATCATTTTATTTAATATTTCAATTATTATAATTACTTATTAATTTCTGTGTTATGATTATTATTATGTATTATAATTTTTTATTTATAATATAATGGAAATATAATTATTTATTTTATTGATATTAATTAATGTTAAATTGAAAATTAATTTAAAATAACTAATTTAATGCCATACTTGACTTTTTCATTAATTGTTTTAAAGTTTATATTACGAATATTATTTGAATTAATTAAAATATTGTGGTCTATATATATAATTTTATTTAATATTTTAATTTTTTTTATAATTACTTATTAATTTCTGTGTTATGATTACTATTTATATATTAGAATTTTTATTTATAATATAATTGAAATAATTAAAAGAGAATAGATTGCAATCTATAAATCCAAGACATAAACCAAGAATATATTTAAAAAAATTAAATTATAACAAAAATACAACCAACAAAAAAATCAGTTAAAAGAAAGGGAAAACCTAAAACTTGCATAAAATTTATCAAAGAAATCGTAAAACATTATTGTTTAAACTAATTAACAAGTGTCCATCCATGAGAAATTATCACAAAAATACTGGCCTGCTCAAAAATTGAATATAAGAGAGGTGAAGAGGCTCTTCTCTTCTTCGGCCACAGCAAAGTTCACTCTTCTTTTCTCCAGTTGCAGCAAAGATGAGAGAAGTGTGCGTTTGTAGACAAGGAAAGAGATGAAGGTATTAGGGCAAATGCTTTTTTTAATTTTATAAGGGCAAAAAGGTAATTTCAATGGGGGTAATGGCCATTTCCCCTGGTGGGGGAATGAAACATAACCCTTTCAAGGGTTCTGGTGACTTGTAGGGGAACCATTACTGCCATCCAAACATGCACATAGTACACTACCCACCCAAAAAAATTATCCGAAGTTATAAATTATCAACCTTGTTTTTATATTATATTTTAAAATTTTCAAGTTTAAATCTTGGCCATCAAAAATATAAATTACACATGTCAAACATCTAAGCATTTATTGGAAAGTAATGGATGGAAGGTGTATTTGACTGGAGCCAAAGTGACATCTATTTCAAATGAGCTGCTTGGGAGAGAAAATTATTTGACTAGAAAAAAAATACTGTTTTTTTAATTAAAATCTCTATAAAAAAATTAAAATTTTACTTAATAATCATTTGTTTTTTTGAAAATTTAATAATCATTTTTATAAATTAAAATTAAATACAATAAAGAATTAATATCAGTAAATCAATTAATTAATATAATTTTGGTGGAAAATATCTTTTAATAAAATATAATATTACTAAAATGAAGATAAAAAATTCTATTTGTCAAGATTAAGGAAATTTATTCCAACTACAATTATCAAATACTTATGCACAATAAAATGTTACAAAAAAAGCATGGATATAATCAAAGGGTTCCTAGTCTAGGCACTTCTATAAAAGATGTTAGTACATGATATCAAAATATTCTAATTCAACTCCTGTTCGATGCAATGGTGTAATGAATTTTGGTTGTAAGTTTAGGTTTGCAATTTGAATTCTACATCACTGAGCAATATGTATAAACGACCAACAAATGACACCTAATTTTTTTTTAACCCTTAGTTCTATCTATTTTTAAAAACAAAGTCAAATGACTTTTGATTTCTCATCTTCTCTTGTAATCTTGGATCACTAAGTAAATCCTTGAACCATTTGGCAGACAATTTGGGAGTTCTCTTCTTTGTTTTGTAGTCCACATGGTAGAGCCCAAATCTGATTGTGTATCCATGTATCCACTCAAAGTTGTCAATAAGAGACCACACAAAATAACCTCTGACATCAGCACCTTTTCTGTCACCAAAATATCGTCATCATCTATGTAAATTGATTCTCTCATTTGTTATAAACATATTATTAGATTTTTAAATGCATTTAATACTTAACCATAGATTTAAAAAGTTTAACCCATTAGTTGTTTTTGTTGGATTTTTTTAAAATAAATTAGTTTTTGAGTAGCTTGTTGTTAATTATTATTTTTATTTATTAAAAATCAAGCCATGTATAAAGAATATTTGAGATATTGAACTATAATATTTGTTTGTGATCCCTGACTATTATTATTATTATTATTATTATTATTATTATTATTATTATTTATGTATTTCTATCTAGTCTCTCTTGGTTGTATTTTATTCAAATATCGATTGGAGGTACTAATGCAAGCACACCATGGAAAGTGCCAATATAGGATACTTATATCTATATATATATATATTGGGATATGGACTAAACATTTTATAGGAATCTAATAAAATACATCCATTAAGTCGTACAGATATATAGTGTATATATTACTATCTTTAATTTCAAAGATCTAATAAATTTTGGATTATGTTCTAATTATCTAAATTTGATGTGTGGGTTTAAAAAATAGGTAAAATTTTTTGTGACAAAATCGTCAAATTTATGATGGACAAATTTGTAATTAGTCCTATAACTTTCTTATAAATAGGGCGTGATCCTAATGCATGTTAAGAATTAGACTCAAAATTATGATCATTTCCATTGCATTTGATCAGTTCGAAGAGTCACATGTATACTTTCACTATTTTCTTGTTTCCCAAATGATTTCAATAAGAGATCAAGACTACATTGAATAGGTATATATTGCCATCATTGTATTGAGAGGGAGAAAAAACTGACACTTATTTCTCTCAATAGATTTATAAATCAAGATGATACCCAATTTTGTTATCTTTGTATTTGGAATTATCTAGTGAAAGATCTTGAAAATTACTGTCTTACAGTACCCTTTTTAAAATCTTTAGCTATATGATTTGTGTATCTCAAGAAGATTGAATTTTTATACATTTCATTATTTTTCTATATTATTAGTATTAATTTTGACATATTCAACACATAATATACCTAATTCAATATTTTTCAGTAAAATCAAAGTGTATCTAAATTAAATTTAAAAAAGAAGGTCAACATATACCTTATGGCTCTTGTTAGAAAAGTTAAGTAACTATCCAAGTATTCAATCCTATCTGTGTCATGAAGCAATTCTCCCATAGAGCTAAAATCATCACTCTTTTGAGAAAGCCCTGCAATAATATAAAATTTAGTATTAATAAATAAAATATTGATTTCAACACAATATATATGGATATTTTAAAAACTTGATTAAATTAAAATATTTAGTGATATATTTACAGATTTTTTTTGTTTGAAAAAAAAAAAGACGAAAAGTTTTAAAATTTAAAATTAATTTATTCATAAAAATTACCATTCTCTGTTATGAAGATCGGTGTATTGTTGTACGTTTTTGATATATAGGTAACTATCTTTTCCATGCCTTCTGGGACTACATAATAGTATGGCATAGGTGTCTGCAATAAAAAAAAACATTTTAAAGATGATAATTATACAAATTTTAAGCCAATCAAAATTCAAATTCATTTGATAAACTTACCAAATTAAGACTATCACATGTCTATCATTAGGTGCTAATTAAATGTCAAAACTAACATTACATTTTTTTAATTTTAATTTTTAATTTCTGACCTTTTTTCCGATTGGAATTCCATCCTTTTCTACAGCTATGCAAGGAGAAATACCACAACTTCTCACATAAAGACTTGTATAGTGGTTAATTCCAATAAAATCTAATCCATGTTGCATTTTTTCTTTGTCTTTTGCTGAGAATTTTGGTAATTTTGGACCTAAACGTTTTCTCATTTCATTTGGATAATCACCATAGATCAAAGGGTCAAGAAACCTACAAAAATAAATAAAATCAATATATATATATATATAAACAATTAAGATAACTATGTTTGTAAATGTAAAAAAAGAGAAGGAATTTACCATCCAATATCAAAATCTATAATTGATTGTGCTGATGAATAATCTTCAGCAGTTTCTTTTAATGGTTCATACCAAACCATAGCCAGAACTATCCCAATAAGCCCTCTTTGTTTATCCTGTAAAAAATATAAATAAATAATTTATTAATGTTTATTTATTTATTTATTTGCATGCAAGACTAGGAAACCACCATAACTTCTGATATGTTAAACTTGTGCATAATTTTTTTAAAATCAAAATCCTTAAAACATTTTGTTTTCTTTTTTGCCTTTGAAAATAAATTCAACAGACAAAATGCACAGCTCCACCAGACATATATATATATATCACTTGATATATAATTAGTTCTATTAATCTGTATATGTATTGTTACCTGATATTTTGTTCTATAAATGTGAAAGGCAACAGCATGAGATATTATCATGTTGTGAGCAGCAACATATGGTTGAGAATGAAGGGCAGGAGGGTACACTCCCCATTCATAGCCAAATTTTGCCGCCTCATTTGGTTCATTGAAGGTAACCCAATATTTCACTCTATCACCAAATGTTTCAAAACACACTTCAGCAAAATATCCAAAATCCTCTCTGCAATTTATTACAATAAAATGTCAAGTATAAACCAACTAAATATTATTTAAATTTAATTAAACCTAAAAAATTGAGTTTCTAGAATGCAAAACAGAAATTTGTATCTTTTAGATCTATATTTACTAACTTATTCATATGAGCATGGTAAATACACAAATTTACTTTTCTTTGATATGTGTTGGATGCTAGTTCACTTTAAATTAGATGCATTGCAAAAAAACAAAAACAAAACAAAACAAAACAAAACTATCAATAGCTTGTGAGAAGCATGGTTTAAATTTTGCCAAAAAGTTTAAACTATTGGGATAAGAAATTTAGATTTAAAATATTCACATGAATCATATCTATATCTATGTTTGTTAACTTACACAATCAGGAACCATTGATTATGTATGCAAATAGAATACTTTACAAAGGATGTATATGTTATATTTTTTTTATGGAGATAATGTATACATGAAATAAACAATAACAATGTATTTAGTCAAAAAATTTATAGATTATAGGCTTTCAGATCTCATATACCTTCACAGTTTGAATTTTTTACTTCAACATCATATTTTTCAAATAAAGAAAAAACATACTGTATTTCAGTATTCAACCATGCTCCATATTGATCTTCAAGTTCTTGTGGAACGTCGTAATGACTTAACGTCACAAATGGTTGAATTCCTGTTTGAAAATACTAATAATAATGGTAATAATATAAAAAAAGTTAATAATAATGATAATAATATAAATAAGGGTTTAGGCCAACATACTATTGAGAATTCACCAAATGGTATATATATACTATTTTAAAAGCAAATATCATATATATCCTTTAAATTTGATTTATTTATATACATACATCTCTATTCTATATACATCATTAAAATATATTATTACGTGTTAATTAAGAAAAAAACATATGTGCAATATCCTTGAAATTTATAACATATAGTTATTAAATTAACATGTTTGTACACGTATTCCAATAATTTTATCTACTATATTTAAGTCCTAAAAATTTTCAATGTGATTAAATTAATATTTTTACATTTATACTCCTAAAAAAATTTAAACTAATTTAATTCAAAAATAAACATTATTTGCTCCCTCAGATTAATCTTATATAATATTACATAGTTGTATAATCTGCTCCCACAAATCTCCAAAGTACAAATTTAAATTGAATTTTTATTAAAATAATTTTAAAAATAATATTATATTTAAATTTTTGTTCACGTTAAATAAAGTATTAGAAATGGAGAAAGATTAATTGCATTTACTTATTTTTCATCAAATGTTCCATCGTGCTTTTCAAAACCAATTGTAATTATTGAAAAATAATAATTTTTATTTATACAAAAAAGTATGTCAATAGTTTTGATTGGTAAGGAGTTATTTTAGGTATCAAGTATGGATCCAAATCATATCCAGAATAAATTAGATAGGGATTAATACGAAGGGCGCCTTAAACAAAAATACAGACAATCATCCAAGGGAGGGATTGATATTTCTCAAATGAGAAATTAAAAGAACTCTCAAAGGACGAATTATAATAGCAGAATTGTTTATGTATGATAGAGAAGTATATAAACAAATAAATACAATTTCAAAGAGAGCTTATGGTATTTAGTTTTATTGGCAAATATACACACAATTAGTACATGAATTTACAGAAATACATATCCTATACATAAAAATTTAAAATCTAGTGATTTATAAGTTAGTACCTCTAATCAGTAGTTCATTAATAAGTTTGTTATAGAATTCAATCCCGGAAGTGTTAATTCCTCCAAATCTGCCTCCTGTTCCATAGAAAACATTTATTATTTATTTGAAATGCTATTTTTATGCATTTACATATGAAATATAAATTATCAAAACTCACTTGGCAAAACCCTTGACCACGAAATTGAGAATCTATATGCGTTCACTCCAAGGGAATGCATTAACTCAATATCTTCCTATTTTTAAAAAATTACGAAAAGAAAAAAAAAGAGTGATTCTCTAATAAATATTTCAATAAATCAACAAAATTAATTAGTATTAATTTGATAGGTATATATATTTCAATAAAATCCAAAACAAATAGCTTATTGTACAAACCTTATACTTGTGATAATGATCACAAGCAATATCACCATTACTTCCATCTTCAATTTTTCCTGAAAAACAACTTACACTATAAGTTTTAATAAACTTCAAATTAATAATAATAATAATAATAATAATAATATATATATATATATATCTTAAAAAAAACACATAAAAATTACCTTGTAAGTGAGTGAACACATCCCAATTGCTCAAACTTTTGTTATCTTCTAAATATGCACCTTCAATCTAAAATCAAAAGATAAAAGAAATCACAAATAAAAAAAATTAAATTTTAATTATAAAATTATTATTATTATTATTATTATTATTATTATTATTATTATACAAAAGGCACATACACATGAAACTTTGCAAAAAAAAATAAGGATGCCCACATGTTAACACAATTAATACTGACCTGATAAGATGAGGTGGCTGTCCCAAAGAGGAAAGAGGAAGGGAATTGAGAGACATCAAGCTTGGGAACAGAGAAACCAAAGAAGTTGAGAAACAGAGTTATCAACAAGACCACCTTTCTATTTCCCATCTTCTTGCTACATGATAATAATTTAGACATCTATTATTTATAGAACTTGCAAAACCTACTCACTCTTCTCATCCAAATATCCAATTATATTGCAACAAGAAAAAATATATCAATACTTGAGACGTGTACCACAACCCAACCATGTAAAATAACATATGTTAATTCCATTGTCAACTTTGCTTTTCGTGTTGTAGAAACCTATACTCATCTCATGAATTCTAAATGATTTCGAAGCAAACAGTGGATTTGTTATTTTTTATAAATTTTATTTTGAATATAATTTATAAGTTGATTTAGTTTATTTTAGTTGGATCTATAAAACTTAAACTTACATCAAATAAATATAAATTTTAATATATGAAATTAAACTGACTAATCTGAATACAAAACTAACTGAATAATTAAATTGATTTAATTTATTGTGTAATCATTTTGCTCAAATATTGGTTGGAGGTGTTATTTATTTATTTATTTATTTATTTTGTTTGGAGGCTTAATTTAAAACTTACTTTAAAGGTAGGAGCTATATTTTGAAATATTTAGTTGGAAAGATTTAACTGCATTTTTTTTTAATAAAGTGGATAAATCACCAATTTATTTAAAAAAATCAAACGAAGATAAAATAGAGATAACTGAAACAAAAAAACAAGAACAAACATAACACAAGAAGAAGCTAGAGAGGCATCACCAGAGATGAAGCACCCTAGGTTTTACAAAAAAAACAACAAAAAGGACAACAACCACAACAAAATAGACAAACAACGGCTGCACAGATGAGGCCCATCAAAAGGCAATAGAGGTCGACACAGGCGGGCAAAATTGGATCACTCTCAAGGCATTTAACAGCATCTTCAATTGCAATTCTTTCCCACCTATGTTGATTATAATAAAAATCAATCTCATTTTCTAAATATATGTAGCTCTAGACTTGGTTAAAGGCTTCATCTCTACAATCAAATAAAGTTAACTTTAGTTCGTTCACCATTGCCTCTAGTAAAATGATTACACCTAAATCTGGAACCAGTTAAGAAGGATATTACTTTGTATTCTCCCATTATCACCCATGATAACTGATTCACCATCGACAGTTATTTTTTAGATGTCACTAGTAGTTTTCACCTATCTTATATCTATCTTATTGAGCATCACTTGCATCATCACCAAAATTTGAGGCCACATGTTATACTTTAGTTTAATTAGTAACTTATATTTTTTTTATTAGTTTGTGATAATCTCTTTTGTCGAGTAAATTTTTTAGTAGGTCACTAAACTTTGACTCATTTTCATTTTGATCATCAAACTTCAATTTGTATCAATTTGATCACTCAACTTTAATTTGATTTCAATAGGTAATAAATCAAAGGATTTTGACCCCCAAATAAATGATATAGTTATTTTTCAATGACATAGACACCTCCAATAGACTTAATAATATGTCATAGGGAGGACTAATTCGGATTTTCAAACAACTATGCAATCAATTAGGAGTTGAAATTCTTGATTTATTGCTCGGTGAAATCAAATTAAAGTTGAGTGACCAAATTGATACAAATTGAAGTTCGATGATCAAAATAAAAATAAGGAATAGTTTAGTGATCTAGTAAAAAATTTACCCAAGTTTAACAAAATTATTATCTATATATTTTTATAAAAAATAATAATAAATTCGATTGGCTTATTTCATCCGCAAATCTCGATGGAGAGTCATTCTTAAATTAAATTAAATTCTGTTATTGACGTTTTAATATATTGTCAACTTCACACATTTAATTATAGATGAACTAAATAAGAGACCATTAAAAAAAAAATCTCACAATTGCACCTTCCTTGTCGCCGATACATCATTATCATCATCTGTAAATATAAGATTAACCCAAAAATTAATAAAATGAAAGTCAATGAGTGTTAATTATTGATTAAAAATTCATAAATAATTAACTTGTAAAAATTATTGATGCAATGTTGTACGTTTTTATATTTGTTTTTTATAAATTACAAGTATTGTATTATAATCTATCGATATAGTTCATATATTACAAAAATATGTATTAACATAAACAATTAAAACATCAAATAAAATTATGAAAGAAGTGTATGGTTACAAGTATACTCCTATAAAAACTAACACTTATGCATCCTTAAAAAAAGCAACAGTATTGACATAAAAAATGAATTTGTTTAATACGGTCTATCTATATATCTACACACAGACCATGTTAAAAAAAAATCATTTTTTATGTAAATACTGTTGTTTTTTTAATAATATATATATATACACATATATAGAACCCATCATATAGAGACGTCTCTACATTTCAAATTTAAGGATATCTACAGTTGTCATTGCATGTACATTCAATGGTTATAATTTATTTATACACAATATACAACAATAGTAAATAATGGTCATATACAGTACTTTTTATACAGTGTCTATATAAATAATAGTCTTTAGATGATTAAATAGTTATCAACAAACATCCCTAATAATTAGTGCATCTACGGACTACGAACTTCCGCAAATGATGCATCTTCGTATATATATATACACACACATACATGCACAAATTTCCATTAACAAAACGTTATAACATCATTTTAAGAACTATTAGGGATCTATTTTTGATATTTTCTAATAAAAATTTTAAGCATGTTAATAGATTTAAATAAAAAAATTTGATAATTATTTAACATAATTGCATTAATTCATTCTATTACTATTCAAACATGTATATAGATTCATTTATTAGGTTTTTAATTGCTAAACTGCTAGTGACACATTGCCTTCTTAATTTCTAGTAGCTTAAGATAAGTACACTTATTACCAACGACCTGTGGGTCTATTGGTACACGGGTCACCGATAGAGCTCTCACCGAGTGGTGAGAGTTCGATTCTCGGCTGATGGCACATTTATGGGAGTTGTGAATAGTGGTTGTGTACGAGTGATTCCAGCGTCCATGTGAGCGCGGCCTCGTCCCTACTTGTTCCACCGAGGCTTGTGCATGTCCCTGGGGTCTCTAGTGGGTTCGCCCCACTCCTCTTCCCAAAAATGATAAGTACACTTATAGAAAAACCCTATTTAAAAGGTGTTTAGATTACTCTTTTCAATTTAATTGGTACGGTTTAAGTTTTTGCCTAATCTTTATCTGCCTTTATGAGTTTTAATGGGTCAAATATTGATCACAGTTTGTCATCTCTGGTTAATTACATGCTAGATTAATGTTCAAATCTAATTAATTACTACAAAGTTAATATTTAGACTTCAAAATCTTGGTCAATGCTTATATAAAAGCATACATATTGTATTTTGACAGTCAACCTTGCACCATATTGATCTTCAACCTCTTGAGAAATATCATAATGATTTATTAAAAAAAAAAATAGAAATGTCATAATGATTCATTGTGATGAATGTTGTATTTTTAAAAATATTCAACTATGATAGAAATTTAAAGCCTCGTCAAATAGAATTTAGTAGTCAATGCTTTTTTTGGGAGTTCATTAATAAAATTATTGTAAAATTCAATCCCCAAAGCGTTAACTCCATCATATCTCCCATCATTTATTTAAAATATTATTTATAAAGTGTAAACCTCAATACAAAGAAATGCATCAACTCAATATTTTCCTAAATTTAAAATTATCAAAAGAGATAAGTTTGAGTTTCTCACAAATATTTTTATAAAAGGCATAAATTTGATGGCAAACAAAAGTATCCATTGAAACCCAAAACAGTTTGCTTGCAGCAAATTCCTTATATTTAAATAATATTCACCGAATTGACCATCAAAAAGAATTGTTCTGATCTCACAAGTATGACTAGAAAAACAACAAATAATATGTGATATATCCAGTCAACTCCAAAGAATTTGGGTTTTTTTATTTTAAAATACTAATTTTAATAAAATTATCAGTTGGTTAGTTTGTTTCAATATATTTGATAGTTTATAAGAGAAGGGGCTAAGGGAAGACTAAACTTAGATTTGATTTATTCAGTTTATCATTCTTGGTTCGTAACTAGAAACTTTCTAAACGATTAGTTTATTTGGTTAGTTTAGTTGAATTTATAACAGTCAACTAAATCGACTCATTTGAATACCAAACTAATTAGATTTATATTGATTTACAACGAATAATACATTTTTTTTTTTTTTGAAAAAGTGGATAAACCACAGATCTATTAAAAGAGAAACAGAGACAACCTCCTATCCAAAGACGGGTAGAGACCGACAAAAAACCCAAACAAACCACAAGAAGTGATCAAACAGCCACAAGACCAGACACAAAACCACAAAAGCAAAAGAACATAAAGAGAGGGGACGCAGCCACCTCAAAACCAGACAACAAAGGCCCCTACTCCTCGATCAGAACGTGCACCTCCTCCAAAGCCAAAGACACAAGAGTCTCCCTGCACGGGGTCCCAAAAACTCCAAGTTGCGACGGACGCTCGACATGGAGTCCTCCAGCTTCAACTGCCCACTAGCAGAAACTGCAGAGAACTAATGTAAAAGCATACGGTCAATCTTCAAGATCATAGCATAGCCGGGTAACACATTGGCATTAAAAATACAATCATTTCTAATAAACCAAACGTTCCACACAATAGCTTTCATCACTAAATCACACATCTCTCTTAACGGGGGACTCACAGAAAGACGCCACGAACCCCAAATACTGGACATCTCCTCCCGGGGATCCGGGATATGTAACAAATTAGTAAAATAAGTCCAAATAGGTCGGACAAAAAGGCAGTGAAGGAACAGATGATCCACAATCTCGATCTTTGAGTGACAGAGCACGCACGTGGCCGTAAGCAACCTATTACACCGACGCATCTCCAGATTCGCCAACGTCAGAACTTTGTTCTTCCACACCATCCAATTAAGTAGAAGAATCTTCCTAGGGCATCCGTCACGCCAGAAGAACTTTGCCACCGGGCAACGGAGGCAACCATCCTGCATAAAGTTGTAGAAGGATTTAACCGTAAACGTCCCATTGCCAGTTAGCTTCCACCGGAAGGAAGGAAGCCCCTCACTAGATTCCAGATGCATGCAGCATCGTAGGGCCAGCAAACAAGAGATCACCCCTTTCCAGAAAAAAGAGATACCACCCGGGCATCTAGGAAATAAATCCCGACGAGACATATTATAGTTGAATTGAATAACCTCAGCACCCCAACAACTATTGTCCATTAAGAACTTCCACCACCACTTCCCAAGCAGCGCTTGGTTGAAAACATTCAGGTCCAAAATCCCCCACCTACCCTGCGCACGAGGCCTGCAGAGGTTTTTCCAACACACAAGCCTGTAAGATGGTTGCTCAATGTCCGGACCCGACCACAAAAAATCTCTTCTGATCCGATCGATTTTTTTAGTAACTCACGCAGGCAGTTTAAACACCGACATCCAATACGTTGGCATCGCAGATAACACCAAATTAATCAGCGTAAGACGACCCCCAAGCGATAAGAACCGCCCTTTACAAGGAATAATACATAGCCCACACAAAAAATTAATTGGAGTGTATATTTCAAATATCAAAATCCATGAGAAAATCACTTACTTCTAATGTTATTTTTGTTAGATTTTCAGTGACAATGAATGACCATTAATGAACAACTAATGTAAGATAACATCACTAAATTCACTCAATTGAAAATCATATGAAACATATTGTAAACCAATAAAGATAAAAAAAGTTACCTCTAGAAAATAGAGGAATTTGATTACTTACAATAATACTAAGATCAAGAACAAAGAAGATATCCAGGTTCGTTAAGTTTTTCTTTTCTTTTCAACTTCTTCCATTCATGTACAAAAACATCAAAAATGCATATATCAATCAGCTAACAAAATGCAAGTTCTTTTGGTGGCTTTCAAGCCCAATGGGCTGATTTAGGCATGTTTGAACTTTGAAGAGTGAATTTAAATGGCCCAAATATGGTTAAAAATCCATCTCCTAAATGGCTCAAAATGTCACATCAATATAATTGACAAACCAATTCATCAATTTATGATAAACCAACTTTGGACTAATGAGAGGATGGAGATGGTTACCATTGGGAATGAAAAAAGGATATATATATATATATATGCTGCTAATTTCCCAGTGTACCCCAAAGATGGACACATACATATATTGTTAGCCCTTGGGATGAGCTTTTGGCTGAAGAACATAACATCCTCTGCAATTCAAGACATTCCATCACAATGACTACTTCCGTTTCCTCAGTGCAACCGATATGAAAATTAGATCAGAGTTATGAACTTACAGTGTTGCCATATTGCTGAAAATCCAGTGGACGAAGCTTCAGTTTGATTGATTTTGTCTCTTGTTATGTCATCCCATACAAGCAAACTAAGAACATTGTCATGTTTGTTTGCCTTCAATGGATATTATCATCAAATAAATTAATAATAATAACAATACACAAATGAATCCACATTAGAAACATTGTTTATTTGTGATGGATTGGAGAGAAACAGAGACTTGATAAACATGAAAACTCCGATGACCAGATGGCATGTATATATATATATTTTTTCATCTCTGCCAAAACTGTTTACATGGGTGGCAGCCATGTCAACACAACTGGGCTCCTAACCTTATGAACTCCATCACTCCAAACCAAACCTCCAAATTCTGGTTCCATTTGAGGTTTCCTAGTTTTGAAGATAATCTTGAAGGTCATCTTTTGGTTCTGGTGACTGAAATGCAGGGTATCAGGCTGAACAACAACATCAGCACCTTTGAATGGTGACACTTTCACATGGTACGTTGAAACTGCATGTCCTACATTGGTGACAGTCCGGTGAACCGTCAGCTCCGCCGCATTTTTCTCAGGAAAGACAACAGAGATGGCCGGATAATTCAGGTCCCCGGCGGTAACCAGAGTGCGCCGGCAAGTCCTGTTCATGGTTTTGGTGAAGGCCTTGAGCTGCAATGGAGTTAGTTTCTGAGAACAGAGGAAGTCATAGTAGTCATCAGGGCTGATATCAAACACCAAACCAGGGTCCATGGCTTTGGTCGGATGTATATGGCCGGCCCCATGATCGTAGGGGGATGAAGCTTCGCCGGTGGCCGCGTCTTTAAGAGGACGGTAGGTGTTGTCATGCACGTAAGCAGTGGTCATGAGAGCTGATTTAATGGCGGCCGGGCTCCACTCCGGGTGGCTAGCTTTGATGAGCGCTGCAACGCCTCCGACGTGCGGGCAAGACATGGAGGTGCCGGAGAGGATGTTGAACCCCACCCGCCGGTGATCCGTCGACAAACTCGACGGGCTGGCGAGGCCACTCCATGCAGCGAGGATGTTCACACCGGGAGCCACGATGTCCGGTTTCAAGATCTCCAAGGTAAGCAAGTTGGGTCCTCTGGACGAGAACGCCGCCACCACCGGCGATGGCCGGATCCCCACCTTAGTTCCTTCGAAAGTTAAGGTTGCGGTGGCGCGTGGAGTAGTGGAGCTGTAGTGTTTAATGACTTTCCCGGAGGTCTCACCGACGGCAACGGCTGGGAGGAGGTGAGCATCAGCAACAAGCTCTTCGCCGTTGGCGGCGGTGTTGGCGAGTATCATACCGACACCGCCGGCGTCCTTCACGACTTGTCCCTTTTGAACACGAGGGCTGACACCACGATCACAGATCACGATCTTCCCGGCGACGAGGTGAGGATCTAGAGTTCCTTCAAGACAGAGAGATCTCGGATCAGGGGTGGTGAGGTTACTACCCATGGAAACAAGACGATACTGTTTCCCGACGACCAGATTCCGGCGACCACGGTAGAGAGAAACACCGGTGATGTTCATCCCATTGCCGAGTTTCACCACCGCCGGGAAATCCCTGTCCATAGTGCTCGCCCCGACCGTGGTAATCCACGGCGAGACATTGGTGAGGCTAATTGGATCCGGACCACTGTTCCCAGCCGAGCACGCGACGAACACTCCCATCTCCATCGCGCCAAACGCGGCTATGGACAGGCTATCACGGTAGTACGACGAGACTCCCCCACCGAGCGAGATCGAGAGAACATCAACCCCATCAGCCACCGCGCGGTCCACAGCCGCGAGAATATCCGAGCTGAAACATCCACCAGACCAGCAAACTTTGTACGCCGCGACGCGCGCGCGCGGCGCCATGCCGCGTGCCGTGCCACGCGCGTAGCCGAGTAGGTTGGCACCCGACACGGGCACACCCGTGGCTGTTGCGGCCGTGTGCGTCCCGTGCCCGTCTTGGTCTCTCGGTGACTTAAACTCGTCCTTGTCGTCAATAGCGCCCGTTGAAGCCTCGTAGCCACGGTAGAAGATCCGTGCGCCGATGATCTTTTTGTTGCAGTTCTTTGTAGTGAATCCCCGACCAGTCTCGCAAGCTCCTTTCCATCGTGCCGGCACCGGTCCCATTCCTCTGTCACTGAAGCTTGGACTCTCCGGCCATATCCCAGTGTCGAGCACGCCAACGATCACGTCGTGATCTCGCACTGTTGATGACCAGGCGTTGTTACTCGTCTCTGGTTCAAGTCCGAGGAACTCTGGGCTCCGAGTAGTGTGAAGGTGGTAGACAGTGTCTGGTAGTACCGCCAAGACGCCATGGCTGGTCTCCAGCTCCTCTGCTTCCTTTTCACTCAGCTTAGCAGCAAAGCCATGGAAAGCCGTTTCATAGCTGTAGATGATCGCTTCATCATCACCTTCTTCAGTTGTTTCTCTACTCAAGGACTGGAGAGTGGAGATGTACCACTGGAGATGATGAGTGAAAGTGCTTGGCATTTGAGATCTAGACATGTGAACTATGTATGTCTGTTTAGCAACTGTTGCTACTACTAAAGATATCAACAACAAGAACAACAACAACAACGAGAGACATGATCTTCCAGCCATAGCTGATAGAGAATCAAAAATCAAAGCTAGGAGAAGATGAGATCAAGAGAAGTGGAACATGGTGGTGGTCTTTTAGAGCAGTGCACTGCGTTGGAGGTGCAATAATGGTAGAGGTGGTTGGTAAATGCTTTAATCTCTCTATCTAGGAAACTCTATAAACAATTACAAGATCTTGATAGACATAACTGTTGAAAGAAATTGAGAGATTGGATCTTGCTCCAGGTGTTTAATTAAGCTTGAAACAGCACACACAGACAGTGGTTTATTAAGAGACAAAAGAAGCTGAAACTGTGGCCCTTGTTGGCAATGCAGCCATGGCTTCATCTGCTCACGGGTCAAACCAGCAAACATGACATGGCCTCTCTTTTTTACTATAAATTATAGCCCCTCCAAATAGCTCTCTCATGTCCAGCTAATTGCCCAAAACAAATCAGCCAAGACATATCCGTATACTAGTGTCCAGTTTTGATGACTTAAAAAAAAGCTTGAGATTTTTATAAAGCAACAGAGCCCTGTGTACTCTTGAATCCAACGCTAACATCTATACCCTCATGGAAAAGTACATCAGAATTTTTTTTTTTTTTAATTGGTTTTTATTTATTTATTTATTTTGCTTTTCCACTGCACGGTTTGCCATGTTGAAGAGTGAGTGATGACAACTACCACCTCCTAACTTTAAAGTAGTATTAATGGACACCACCCACGCCCTCTGCTGCCATTTAATGGTTGTGTTACACCGGGCCCCTCTCTGTGTCTGGTTAAGCCATCCCTCCTCTGTTCTATGAAATGACAATGGGTTTATGGCACCGTCTATGGGTGCACTGCCCTCGGTTATTTGCTGCTTCTTGTTTGCTTTTGTTATTCCTTTTCTCTTTACCACTTTTGTAGAAAGAGAGGTGGGATTTTGTTCGTATGATATTAGTAGACATGTGGCATATTTTTTTAGTGTAGATTCTCATATAATTATTCATATGAATGTGATTCCTTCCATAATAATGACCGATATATTCCCTTGAAAGGGGAAATCTAATAATAAAATATCATATTTTAAGGTTGCTTCAAACATTATATTTATAATATAAATTTCATAATATTATTTTTATTTGTGACAAAGCCAAAAAAACAAAACAAAATAATTTTTTTATTTGATATAACTAATTTTTATTTGATAATATTTACAATTGTGGTCACAATCGAATGATTAAAGCAGTTCACTCCCATACAAGAGGTAAAAAGTTTAATTATCTTTCAATATATGAATGACACATAATAATAAAAATATCTAAATATATACATACAATAATAAAAATATTTTATTTTTTTTATTTACAGTAATGATAAAAGTTACTCATGTACTTCTTTATTTGATATTTTTTTATATTTATATTTAAATTTGTGTTTTAATGGTATATATATATATATACATACATATAATTAAGTTTGTAGTAACAACAGATTATCTATTTTATTTTTGTACCAGTATAACGTACATAGCAAAAGTTTAGTATACCAAAAACATGCATGCGCTACTTCATTATACTTCAATTAATACAAGCAGAGTAAATATAAATATACAAGTCTAACCTCAAAGATATATAACAATACTAGCTAACCAAATAAAGGGAAAGAAGTGACTACAACCTTCCCTCTTGCCCTCCCAGTTTCCAAATGTCCAAAAGCACTAATGACATCCTTAAAATGATATGGTCCGGAAGGATCAATCATAGCTTTGATTTTCCCACTCTCCAAGCATGACTTCAGTTTCTCTAGACTTTCCCCTCTTCCTGTCAAGCTTGAATAGATAACCTTAGGATTTGACGGAGGCCATGTTATATCCACCACAGGAGCCTCTTCTTTAGCCACCACAATTGAGTTCTTGCTATCTCCTGTTCATTAAGGAATCAAATCTATATTTGTTTAATATCATAATAATAGCAAACAAAATATGATCATTAATTAAGAGACTAATCACTGACCTATGGTATCATAAACAAAATCAAACTTCTCCTCAATGTCTTGATACTTGGTAGTGGTATAATCCACAACCATATCAGCTCCCAAACTCTTAACAAACTCAACCTTACTGGTGCTACAAGTTGCCACCACTTTAAAAGCACCAAAGTGTTGTTTGGCCAATTGAACAACTAGTGTGCCAACACCACCAGCTCCACCAACAACAAACACACTGTCTCCTTCCTTGAACTTTGCATTCTTGAACCCTTCAATGGCTGTTTGAAGTGCCAGTGGGAGACTTGCAGCTTCTTCAAAGGAAAGTTGGCTAGGTTTCAGTGCAACATGCTGCTCCTCCACTGCCACATACTCTGCAAGTGTTCCTAGTTTTTTCAACTTTTCAGGTTCATTGAAGTTCTGAATATTTCCATACACTTGATCACCTACTTCAAGCTTTGCCACTCTGCTTCCTTTTCCCACCACCACTCCGGCCATGTCGCATCCTGGAACTGCCTGTATATGTATATGAATAGTCTTTCATTAGAGTTGAATAAGCAAACAAAACAAAGGAAGCTTAAATATATTTCAATATATATATATATATATATGTATGTATATATAACAGAATTCTAAAGTCATATATGTAAACATTTTTATAATCTAATTTGGATAAATAAATTTTTTTATGTTTAATCAATAATTGATTAGTTGTTGAGAATCACATGGACATAATGTGACAAAGATTTCATAAGTGCAAAATCTTCCAACGACGGCATATACTTCAACTTTTTGGCAATTGAAAAAAATAATTTCTTTCTAATACAAATATCATGGTTTTTCTTGTAGCTATCTCTTAAAAGCAATGTTTGCATTAATATATATATATATATATAATCTCATATCACATATTCAGGATAGTCCTATATATTGGGTCAGAATATTTGCATTTTAGCAAATTAGATTTACTAATTTTAATAATCATAATTATGTTCATTAACAAAGTGTAATATAATTCAAAAATTAAATGTTTATATATGTGTGAGCCCCCAGTGTAATATTTATAAGGGAGACTAATGTAATATTTTACATATTAGTTCTTCTATCAATAAATGTTATATATAAGAAGTTATGATTAGACCATGAATAATAACAGTGTTGATCTAAATTTATGTGTGTTTCTTTTTAGTTATATTAGACATAAAATAATTTTAAAACATTTATAATAAGTAGTTATATGTTTTTATATAATAAAATATTTTCAAAATTAATCAGCCTATTTTTCATCTAATATATAATGAACACAGTCTAGAAAGTTGTCCTATAATAAGAGCGATATATATTATATACATCTTTTTTTTTAGAATGACTGCTAACTTCATGTATTCATTATCACCTACTATCTCCCAATGTCTATATAAAATTTTTAATTAGGCATCACCGGTTAACTATATTAAAGTACTATAATTTATACATAAGATTTAATAATACCTCAAATAATAAAACCTTCTATAAATCGATTGACACATTTTTTGCATAGTAGTATCTAGTTTAAAAGTTCTATAATGGTTTAGTTTAATATCCACCATACAAAGAATGGAGGAAAGAAGAACATTTATTAATTACAAATAGTCACAATTTTACTATGAGTATCCAATTTAATGAATAAAACATACTACTCTATGGCATATAACTTTATAATATGTGACAACCAATAATAAATATAAAATTATATTTTATCTAATTATAAGTCAAAAACTATTTAAGTTTATAAGACAAGAGTTTAGAAAATCATGTCTTAGTTTAATTATTATTATCATTTATTTGATTTATGAACGATACAACCTAAAAATAAAATATATCATTAAATATGATAAATATAATACCGATAATTATGTATGTAATAAAATAAAAACTATTTTATTATTAAATAAAAATAAAAAATTGATTTTATAAAAGCATAGTAGATTTTCCATACACTGATTTCAACATTTCATATAATAATAATAATAATAAAGCATACAAATTAATTGCACTCTTTTGAAACATAATTTTATAGTTCATTTAGTATATATAGCTGTTACACTCATAAATTTGACTGACCCACTAATTAAAATATTGTTTTTATGATTTTTTTTGTCTGCTATGGTCTGAAACTCATTAATTATTGGATTTCTTTACAATATTATTTATATCTCGTAATTTTATTTATTTTTCAATATATATACACACATTAAAAAAAAACTCACTGGAAGGCCGGAAGGGAAGATGGCAAGCTGGCGTCTCTTGGAATCAATTGTATTCAAAGCAGCAGCTCTAACTTGAACCAAGAGTTGATCATCTTCAAGCGTAGTAGGGATTGGTATTTCTCCCAATTTTAACACTTCTTTGGGCCCATATTCTTCATAAACCCAGGCTTTCTGCATCTCTGATTTCTTTCTCTAGCTATAAAACTTTAACGAAATCAACCATTAATTTCATGAATTATGTATATATATATATATATATTCAAGCATCAAGATATAGCAAGACTGTTAGATAAACGAATTTTTCAAACTCATTAATTACAAATAGTGGCCCACACATCACAGATGAAGTAGGAACCGCATGAAATATTGAAGTAGGACCCACATGTATGACATCGTTTTATCTGGTATATCAATTTATGTTAATGTCACTTTTTGAGTTTTCATATGTCCGTAAAAATTATAATCCAAGATACATTGTTAGCAATTGGAAAGTGACTAGAGTTTAGATAATCAAAACTTATCCCACTCTACGACTCATTTTGGGTGCGGACACACACACACACATATATATATATATATAAATGGGTTGTGCAATATCACCCAGTGAAATAATTCCTCTAATAAAGATTCGAAGAACTCTCACCACTTTGTACGTTACACAAAAAACTAATAATACCTCTAAATACTTGAACCAAATGACTTTAGCGTTTTAGTTTGTGAAATAGACATGGCATTTAAATAAATAAATTAATCAATAAATAAGCTTGTAGGAGTATTCTTTTTAAATAACCCTAATCCCCTCCCCCAAGCGCACATACACACAAAATAATAGAAAGAAAAAAAAAAACTCAGTAAAAACATAAACATCGTATACATAAAACCTCGGTGCCAATAAAAACATGTTTAGATAAATTTTTCATTGATGTTTAGATGTTAAGATCTTATTTTGTTTTATTTGTACTTATCTATATATATAAGTATTTTGTACAAATTTTTCATTCGCATTTTTCTCGGGGCCCACAGGTTGTGTCCGGACCCGTGGGCCCTGTGACGCAACAACCACTGTAACAACCAGAGGAGGGACACCCACGCCGCTAAACCCTTGAGTCACCGCAAGGCTAACCAAATTACCATGGATTAAACAATACTGAACATAATTTACAAGTTCAAGATATACAAATAAGGAACACAAAGGTACACAAGGGAAGCAAACACTCTAGTGGATCCATAGTCTTGATACAATGAGTTCATGCACAACAATATACATACAAAGGATTTAAAAGTGAAGAAAGACAAGAAAGGTATGCTTAGCACTCCGTCTCACCGTAATGCCACTAGATGCTAAAATTTGGAAAGAAAGGAAAGGGTGAGTAATCTAGGTCACTTGATGAGAGGGTTAGCACAATTCTAGAAAAATATGAAAACCAGAAGAAGAAATAACAATGCTCAAGCTTTTACGAAAGAAATACAACAATTGAAAATGTTACAACATTTTACATAACATAAACATGTAGGTGAAGACCATAAGATCATAAATAAATCACTTGATTCACAAAAGAGTTCACATTAAGAAATCATCTTCAAGAATAATACGAGTTTTAAAACATTAAACCATAAAACTCGTCATAGAACTCATTCTTTTCTCTTCAAAAGAAAACAATGAATCAATGCAAGAATAGTATAACATAAGAAGCATGAGCTCTCAAATACCAATTTTTCATCTCGATTCTTGCATTCATGGTCTAGAAAACCCTCTAAACTTTCGTCTAGTCGCGGCTAGGTTCAAAGCCATCAAGGTTCTTATGCCCTTGACCTTGGCCCATCGGTTCACCATATAATAACTCTAGTTCCCCAATGACCATCCAATCAGAGTTATAAACCTCTTTCTGAATTGGACAAAAAAGATTAGCGGTCTTACACGCCACCTCAAAAGCCTGGCCATGAAGACCAGCTACTACAGTAGGATGTTACCATCCACATAATGCAATACATGTATACCTTATCAAAGAGTTTATAACTAGGACAACATTAAAATAACAAGAATCTCTACACCATAAAGGGTCTTTAGTGGCTTTTATATTGTGGCATTTTTAACAAATGCTGCTATATTTATGGTTTTTGCAACATTTTTCCATAAACACCGCTAAAATCATAATTTAGCTGTGTTTATTAACAAATGGCACTACGGTACTTCAATTTAGTGTCATTTGGAAGTAAAACGCCGCAAAAATTCTTGATATTTTTGAATTTTAAATTTATAAAATTTATATTTAGCTACGCTTTTTTTGAAAAAGCTTAACTTAAATCCACTATAATTTTTTTAGAAATGAATTAAACGTGAAACAAGGAAGAAGAATGTTCAATGATTCCATTAGATCGAAGGAATAAATACCATCCAAGCACTCCTCTCAAGTTCTAACTGCAATAAGCAAGAAGAAGAACGAGATTCAAGCTTTATTCTAAGCTCACAATCTAACCCTAGCTTCATCCAGCCTTCCAAGCAATGAAGAAGACAGGAGAGAGTGAGAGCTTACCTTGAGCAAAGAGGGATTAATCTTCAAGCACCACTAGCAAGACTAAAAGATCGACCAAACCAACCCTTAATATTCCAAAGAATAGCATTAGATGAGAATAGGAGAGGATGAGAGAGTGAGGGAGAAGAAACTCAAGAAAAAGGCACTCAAAAAGGCTAAAAAAGACACCCCACGCCCGTGTGCGGCCTGGTGTACGACCCGCGCAGGAGGTCGCACACCCACCAAATCGTGGTGTGCGGCTTGTGCACAGCCCGCACAAACTTTGTGCAGCATGTACACAACCCACATACAGTTTTTGGACTCTCGCAACACAATCCACACACTCCAAAAAGCTCGGTAAGCTGTACCCAGGAAAAAAACAAGAAGAACTCGATTAAAACATCCAGTCAACACACAAGAAAAGACCGAAATCTCGCACTCTACACAAGAAAGAAAACCGAAATACCACACATATATATATATATATATAATATTTTATTAATATAAATAAATCACAAATTTTCAATAATGAGTTATAGAGGGATTCTAATCTTAAATTTTGGAGGAAATAAAATGCCACTCTAATCTTAAATTTTGGAGGAAATAAAATGCCACTCTAAATATTCGAAGATAAATTTAATAGTTTATTTATATTAAATATTAGATGTTGATATTTTATCCCTTTATAATTTAAAATGTATAAAATTTATTTTTTAATTAAATCTTATATGTTTGAATTCCATCTCACAGTATTATTGTAATTTTATTCTTCATAATCATTTTTAAAATAAAATTAAACATGAAATAGCTTAACTTAAATCCACTATAATTTTTTTAGAAATAATTTAAATTTTGAAATTTAAATGATGCATGGTTAGGGCATTTTTAATAGTTAGATGTCCAAGAGTTTGATGTCTATCTCACTTTATCAATCCATTAACCTCTTCTCATTTAAACTATCTTCTATAATAGAAATATTGTCGTATGGGACATGATTTCATTTCTCATTTAAAGTATTCACAATATACATTTGGTTATAAATATATTTACCTCACAAAAATATTTTATTATTTAATAAAAATAATAAATAATATATTCAAAATAATTTATATTTTCAAAATACATTATTAAAATACCTTTACAAAATCATATGAATTTCTATAAAATAATAAATCATTAATCTTTTAAAAACTATTTAATTCTTAGTTGATAAAAAATGTAAAAATAGTTTGCCAAATTGACAAAAAAAAAATAAGGAACAATTTAATATAAATTAAGAGTGACTATAAATATCACATAATTAATTAGATTATTAATATATAACATAAAGCGTAGAAATATTATAGCGAAGCACTAATTTTCAACTTCATAACTGCTAATAACATAATGATTAGTTTTACAATAGCTAATTTCATAATGGTTAATTCTACAATGGCTAGTTTTATAACATCTAGTTTCTTAATGGATACATTCATAAGTTAAATTACATTGCCTTAAAATTACACATTAATTAAATTACATTAATAATAAAATACATCAATTGCAAATTACATTATAACAAAGTCTTACTAGCGAGAAATATTTAATATTGCGTTTTGGTTTTTATCACAATCCATGTTAAACGGTGATTCTCAAGTTACTATGCATTGATGTGGCTAGCATCCATGGTCAAAATTTGATAATAAGCAACCATCTCAAAAGATTTCTTCAAATTCCACACCTAAGCTAATTTTTTTTTCTTCCATTCTCATAATTCAACCCATCTTTCTTATGTCTTCAACCACATTCTTATTAGTTACATTTGGCTTCCCCATTGACTTTGCTTTTACTTTTGCTTTGCGGCTTTCTAATTGATCAAACAAACTTCAACTTTATTGTCATATGTATCGAGACTTGTTTTTGCATTAGATAAAGAGGTGTAGGCATCGTTTTCATTGATCTTTGGTTTCTTTGAAGACCTACAAACATAAGTAAATCTTGGATCATCTTTTAACAACACAAAAAAATGCTTTGTGAAAGAAATGGTTTTAATTACAATTTTGATAATATAGAGTATGACCAGTCTTCAACTGGTCATTACTCTATTTACTTTGTTGCTCCATAATTTTTTGTGTAATCGGTTGAGCTCATTAACAATCGGAAGCATTCAGAATCAATGTTGCTTACCGCTAGTTATTTTTTTCTTGGACCAAATCATTGATTTTTTTCATTGAAATACTCCGTTAATGATTGCAGTACTAGCTAATGACTACAGTATTATTACTTGAAATTGTAAGCCATGCACTTATAAGCATTTTATCATCTATTTATGCTCCATATATGGTTGATGTTTTTCAACTTGTTCTTCACGCTAATATTATCATGCATTGATTTTTGCATTGGAATGTTGATTTGTCATGCACAAATTAAAAAAAAACCTTGTCGATTTTGAATATTTTGATTAAATTAATATGAAAAATTTTGTGAATTTGAATAATTTTGGAGAATTGAAATTGTTGAGGGTATTGAGAATTTTGCATATTTGATAGAAAAAAGAGTATGATAATTTTTTAAAAATTTGAAAATTGCTTGAATTTGGAATTTGTGAAAGATTGAAAGAGTGTGAAAAAGTGAAGAGGAACGTAAATTTTTTGAGAATGTGGGTGGATTTATAGGCAAAAATTTAAAAATAAAAACTAGGAAAAGAATTATGCAGTTGCATGAAGGGTTTGTTTGTTTGTGTGTATTTGGTTTTACATATAAAACCAAATATTTCACTTTATGAATTTTTTTTTTGTTTGGGTGTATCTGCAAACCCTGATGTAATTGGGATCACATTACAATAGCTTTTTTGGTGTATTTGGTTTTACACACGCCCAAATTGGGAGTAAAACCAAATCCCGGGAGTTGAAAACCAATGTGTGTATATATATATATATATACATACATGCATACATATATAGAAATATATATACACATACACATACATATACATTTATATATTTATATAAACATATATAGGTATTTTTATGCATATACATATACTCATGTATATATATACGTATATGTATATATAGATATAATTATATGTATACATATATATATACATATATACTTATATATGTATATATATACACTCATATCCATATTTGTATATATATACATATACACATATATACATATATGCATATATGCATATATATACTCATATACATATATGCATATATACACACATATACATACATATATACACATGTGTTTTTCAATTCCAGATTTACAAATCCTTCCAAACAAACCTAAAATTTTATGATACAATAATTTCAGTAACATCTAACCAAATACAAAATTTGACTGCACTGTATTTTGAAAACCAAATAATTTCACTTACATTATAATTAGAAATCCACTGCATTTAAAATTATATTCAACCAAATGCTACCGAAATTACAATGGTTTTCATTTAAAATAAATAAATGACAACAATCTTCATTTGAAAAAAAAAATGGATGTATCCCGCATTTGAGTGCTTAGTAGCCACTAAACACTTGTTATTAAGCGCTTGAATTCTATACACACAATGAGCAACAAAACTGCCCCATCAAAGATGCCCTTACGATAAAGCTTGATTTTTTAAAATAAATAAATATGCAAAATTTTCATTATTAGGAAAAACCCCCTAGAAATCTAAAACAACAAAAGATATATTCAGAAGTTTGACAAAAATAAAAAGAAAAAAAAATAAGAGGAAATTTCATTGACCTTTATTCCCTAATATTTTGACTTCTTCAAAAAAGGAAAGAGTTTTGGATAAAGATAAGAAAAGAACATTTTGAAAAAAAAAAGGGAAAATTACTGTTCACCCCTCGTAATTTTCCAAACTTCCCAAAACCCCCTTCCTACTTTTACACACCCCGGACAGCCCTTCCGTTAGTGTTTAACTTCCCTATTACCCCCTACCGTTCACTTCAAATGGGTCCATGTTGTGAAATCCCATTTTTGGCCTTGAAATTGGTGGGAAAGGAAAGCGCCAAATCACATCATGTTCAACCTTTTTCGAGGGGCTTTCCGCTTGGTTTCGATAGACAATACCTAGGGAGTTGCATTACATCTTGTTATTCTCCTCATTTCTCCTCATTTGAGTTGTTCGACTTCGGGTTCGCCGGTTTGCAGTGATACTGGTGAGAATCTCTTCGTTGCTATCGGTTTGACCATTCAGGCAGGGAGTTTATTATGGCGACTCATTTGTGGTAGTCCGGGTGAAGTTTATCATACCCGAAATATATAAATCGGTTTCTCCAACGTAAAAATGAAGTTGATTTCCATCGGATTGGTCAAGTGCACTTCATCTTCAAATGAGTCGTAGTCGATTTTATTGTCGAGGCGGAGCATGTGCCATTGTCGTCTCCGTTTGAAAAGCGAGTTCATTTCGTTGTAAAAGTTCTTCTCGTTTATGGTTATCTTTTTTTGTATATTTTAAATAATGTTTAACTATTTGCTATTATCCGTTTAAATATATTACTAATATGTTTAATAATTGTCATATTCGTTTAATACTTGTCATCTCCGTTTAACATTATCTTTACATGTATAACTTTTCATATTAACGTTTAAATTCTCAAAGTCTCTGCGTAAAACGGTGATCTTTTATGTTTGATCTGAATTGTTGGCAGGTGGCACGTGGCAGGTGGCAAGGTTATGGTATCCCGTGCATAAGAATTAATGACGGCATTAATTCTTATGCACGGTAACATAAATATCCGAACACCCGTTCGTTGTAATCAGTCAATGTCGGTCCACTGTGCGTTTAATTTTTTTCTCGGATATGAAGAGTCAGCCTGCTTGTGGACTTCACACCATAAATAACCAGGAAGAACCCTTCCCATGGATAACCACTCGTCATCATCCTCATCATCCTCCTCCTCCTCCTCGTCCTCTTCCTCCTCTTCCCATGGACAACCACTCTATTTGAAAGGATGTTTCGTGAACCTCCTTCCTTATCTTGAGAATCAATCAGCCGTAATCACGCAACAAGTTAAACTATCTTTTTTTCGCCTGAGTCGAAATACTCGCATAATCGCTCGAATGCGGAAGATTCTCCGGGATGGATGGACGAGGCAAGCAATTAAGCGAGCTTTTCGACTTGGGTAAGAAAAGAAAGTTTTTCACGTGATTAGCGTGATTGCGGAGGATTCTCAGAGGAGGGAGGTCGGGAAAACATCCTTTAAGACGAGGGTTGATATTTATCACTGAGACTTTTTGTTACCGTTTAAGAACATTACGTCGATGTACAACTATGTCGCTACGTGTTTAACTATCGAGTATCTTCGCTTAAGTCCGACCATGACACATTGATTAATAGTCATTTTCATGAATGTGCTTGTTTAACCTTTTTTTTAATGTTGTACGTTGTGCAGGTTCAAGTTGATGCGCATGTTATGCAACCGCTGTGAGCATTCGAATGTACAGACACTTGTTTCGTTATACGATAGTCGAGTCGTGAGTGTCCAAAGTCCTTGTAAATGTTGTAAATGTTGTAAATGTTTTGTAAATGTTTTATAAATGTTTTGTAAATGTTTTGTAAATGTTGTAAACGAATGTTTTATTTGAATGTGAACTTCTGAAATTTAAACAGAGACCTAGTAAAAACAATGTGGGAAACAAAAGAACGTCATTGTAAACAATAGAAAAAGTTAAACAATACTCAAGTTACTCTTTAAACAATGACAACGGTGTTTAAGAAAATACGTAAAGATGTTTAAACAGTGACCCAGGAGGTACCATCTTCAACGCGATGTCAGTGAAAGCATTCAATTTAAACAATAACATATATTTTAAACAGTTAAGTCACTATATTTAAACGTTTTACGTATTATTTACATGATATAGACTTTATTTAAACCGTTAATCGTTATGTTAAACACTATATGTATCTGTTTAAACATAAAAAACTTGACGGTTAAACAGATACTCATGTCGAGCGATGATAATACGTCTTCATCGCGACAGTGGCATATATTTTTCCTTTTTTGCCCTTCTGATGGAGGGAAAAATACCGCCCAATCACATCACGTCTAGTCTAACCTCTATGCACTTTTTGGTCTTCATCGCGACAGTGATATATATATATGCACTTTTTTTGTTTGCCTATCTGACTGCTGTTTGTTGTTTACATCTTCTTCTTCTTCTTCTTCTTCTTCTTCTTCTTCTTCTTCGGCTTATTTTTGTTCTTCATTTCATTTTGTTTGTACGATTTGGTTTTCGGCCGATATATTATGGAGAGTTTTTGTGGTATTGCTAGATTCAACGGGGAGGGAAGAGTGCTAATGTTCACGGCTCAGACTTCTTGGGAGTTGGTGTTAGCTGAGATATGTGAGCGATGGGGTCTCGAAGTTTCTCTTGTCAGGGTTAAGTTCATCACACCAGATGGATATAAAACGGTTTGCCCAATAGAAAACGATGTTGACTTCCAGCGGATGTGTCACGTGCACTCCATCTTCAAATGTGCTGTAGTTGATCTTGTCGTCGAGACAGAAAATGTGCCATTGCCGAATCCTAATGAAAACGAGTTTTACTCGTTGTAAGTTCCTTCTCTTTTAATTGTTCCAGTTGTCTGGGGTCATTAGTGTTTAAATATGTCCGTCACTAGTTAACATCTTGTACTAGTCGTTTACGTTATTAGTTAACTGCTTAAGTTTTTAATTTGACGTTTAAATATTGTCATTATCACTTAAACATTATATTCTCCGCTTAACATATTGATCTTTTCATTTGACTGAAGTGTTGGCAGGAATTCAGATTCTGCGAGTGCTCCAGTTCATCCCCATGGTGACCCTGACGGTGTGGGATGTCTTCCTTCCTCGTCAGATCATTCTGAAGTGCTGTCGTTGGATATTGGACAACGTTTTGACGGTGTCGAACATTTCAGGGATGTACTTCGAAATCATGCAATCAAAAGGAATTTTGACTTCAAATTCATAAAGAACGAAAAACATCGGGTGACTGTGGAATGCGCTGCCGATGGTTGTCATTGGCGCCTTCATGCATCAAAAGAGTATAACAAAAATACTTTCAGAATCAAGGCAATCAATCCGTCACACACTTGCGGTGGTGGCATAGGTTCGGCGTCGCATCCGAAAGCGTCCAAAAAATGGGTTAGCGCACGAGTGATTCAGAAGCTCAAGGACCGTCCCTTGTACAAGGCCATCTACATTCAGAAGGACATGTTGCGGGAACATGGTGTCGACATACCATACAAGCAGGCTTGGTTGGGAAAAGAGCATGCCCGGGTGGTCCTCGATGGCAGTGACATCTCACGCTACGACTGTTTGCTTTGGTATGTGGATAAGGTGGCTAAGACAAATCCCGGCAGCGTTGCGATCGTGGAAAGAGACGGTGATCGTTTTAAATGTGCATTCTTTTCTTTCAGCGCATGTATTGTGGGATTCAAGAGGGCTTGCAGGCCGCTGCTGTTTCTCGATGGTACCCACCTACTTGGAAAATATCAGGGTACACTACTGGGTGCCACAGGGAAAGACGGAAACAATGGTTTTTTCCACGTCGCCTTCGGTATAGTCGACAACGAGACCGATGCCAATTGGACTTGGTTCATATCTAAGTTAGGCGATGCTTTATACGAGGATGGAGATTATCATGAGATAATTACTTTCGTGTCGGACAGGTCCAAGGGCCTTGTGAGCGCAATTGCGAGAGTCTTCCCTTCTTCGCCACATGCATATCGTCTTCGACATTTGGAGGCCAATTTTATGAAAGCCAATGTCAGACTTGGGAAGGCATTGAGGGAGGAGTGCTGGTCTATATGCTTCCGCATTGCGTGGGCATCCACGGCTAAAGATTTTGATGATACCGTGAATGAACTGCAGGCCACATCACCCGAAGCTCATCACTGGTTAATTAATAAATTGGATATGGCACATTGGTCGAATTATCTGTTCAGAGGTGATCGTTGGGGCGAGATGTATTCAAACGTCGCGGAGTCGTTCAATGCTTGGATCAAGGAAGCTCGTCATTTACCGGCGACGAAAATGGTCGACTCCATAAGGTCTGCGAATGTTGGTTTACACTTAACATTTAGTGTTACCCTTTAAACATTATCAATCTTTGTTTAATTACACTTGTCTATCTTTAAATATTAATACTTTCGTTTAAATATTTACAATAATGTTTAAACATGTTTACGAATTATTTAACCATCACTGTCTTTGTTTAACCTTATTTGCAAGGTTCAAGTTGATGCGCATGTTATGTAACCGGCGTGATCAAGCGAACAAATGGGAGACCTACTTATGCCCAGACGTACATTCGAAGGTAGATATCATTGTTGAGGACAGCCGAAATCTTCGTGTTGGTCGTTGTGTCGATGATCGCTACGAGTGATCGACCGGTCAGCAGAACTCGTAGATATCGCCATCGAACTTGTTCATGTCGAGAGGTGGCAAGTTTATGGTATCCCTGCAGAACACGCTTTCATACCGCAATAATGCGCATGCACACCAACGTACATCGATTTATTAGCGGGTACTTCACCGTCGACAATTATAAACCGGGCGATAAGGAAGCTATATTCCCCATACCCGACGATGACGAGGCCATCGACGGAAATCGTGAGCTTCGCTTCATGCGACCGTCATGACGAAGGCGACTGGGCGGCCTAGACGAAAGAGGATCGAGTCACAGCGTTTGATGTCCGCGAGTTACATCTGCTAGCCGCCATGGATCCGATCACAATCGACGATCTTGCAATGAAACTGTCGCCGACTAGGCATTGTAAATAAGCCGACCATGACAGGGAAACATTGTGTACTGATGGACAAATTTCCATATTTAAACTCTTAATCTTTACAACGAATTGAATGTATTTAAACAGAGACATTGTTATTTTAAACGGATACACTGTAATTTGAAATATTTCAACTGATGTTTAAACGATATATGGTATATTTAAACAATTAAACGGAAATGTACACAATTACAACGTAAATTAAACGGAAATGTACTGGTTTCTACCGTCGCTTGCTTCTGGTAAGTACTTTCACCGTAGCACAGCATCCTTGGGACCTTGCCAAAGCGGACTTTCTTCCCCATTCCGGTCAGCTCGTAAAACCAGACGTTAAGCGTGACCGAGCAACCCTTAATGTACCCTGTGTTGGTCTTCTACCCGGCGCATCTATCTTGCACTCGGGCGGTCGCTGGGGAATATCCTCCATAAGCCACTTGTGCGTCAGCTCGCGCCCATGCGTATCGCCCCATTCATCTGGTAGATCATCGACGTAATCAACGATCCGCTCGAACCGAGCATGATGTATTTGGGAAGAGGACTGCACCCATGAGGTACACCATCGGGAGTTTGACAAAAATTATCTTCTTCTCCCTCCGTCGAACAAGTCGCACTGAATGCTCTTGATGGAGTCTTTGTGTCGCTCGTAGGTTTTTGATAAATACCACCCTTCGAACGCTGAGCGGGTCTTCTTCTTCTGAAACACGACTGCGTCGCCATCGCAACGCAGACCAAGAACGAGGCCCACATCCTAAGGTCTGAAACTCAGCAGGCTTTCCCCGATCCTGAATTTATTGGTGCGACCATCATACCTTTGCAAAAGAGAATCAAGAAGGGCTCTCTCTTGGTATATAGCTTCCAGCTCAGTGAACGCTGCAAACGGTGTCCTTCGAATAATCTCCCAGTGTCGAGGGGTCATGTTATCTTTCAATTCAGCTAAGGTCTCCACAACTGGTGTCAAATAGCATCGCCCATTAACTAGGTTGACCGCCATAATCACAGGCCTGCGACAATAACAACACATTCAATATGCAATATTGACAAAATTTTAAGCGGAAATATAAGGTTTTAAACGGTAACCTCCCAATTATTAAACAGAGATATCAAATGTTAAACAGAGACCCATTTTCTTAAACAGAGACGGGAATACTTAAACAGAGACAACAAAGTTTAAACTGTAACATCTCATTTCTTAAACGTCAATCTCATTTGTAAAACTGCAACCATATCAAACGAAAGGGGAAATGTACATTATAAATATTACACAAATCATAACAATCGAAAAAACTATTTCGATAGTGTATACATATGAAAATGCAAAAACAAAAACAAAACCCTAGCCGAGAAATCTCCCTGACGACTAACAAAACCTTAGCCGAGAAATCCCCTGCAGACTTCAATATCTTCCAACAAAAAAACAGAGCACAAAAATAAAAACCGAAAAAAATCTTTCGTTGTAATGTAACAATTAACATAAAAACCATACTCAATACCTTAGATTGCAAACCCGATGAAATGCCAACTAGTTGCGCTGGGGACTTCTCCTTCGAGATACCGGGTGGAAAGGAAAAAAAGTCGATGAAATGCCAATTACTGAGGCTTCACTGGTAGAGACAACTTTGGGGACGACTCGAAATGGAAAGGTCAAGACGCGAGTTGAGAAAAAAAGCAAATCGGCTCCAATAAATTGTCTCTGGGGTTACCCTACGGAAACCCATCCCACTTCCTCTCAAATCGCCGAGATGACTGCAGCCACGACTCCCTATGCAAGGGCATTTTTCGTCCATAAAATTTGAAACTCACTCCGCTCACATCCGCTACTGGACTTTTGGGGGTTTGAAAAAAATATAGTGTTTAAAAAGGAGGGGGTTTTTAGGGATTATAAAACTAATAGGGTGTTTTTGGCAATATTACAAACTTACAGGGTTTTTTTTTGACAATTTCCAAAGAAAAGAAGAAATGAAAAAAATAGAAAAAAATAATTTCAAATAAGATGAATGACAATAACAAAAGAAGAGGGAAAAGTCAAAAGGAAGAAGGATGATGTAAAAAAAAAAAGAAATAGAGAAGGTAGAAAAAGAAAGACAAGGAAAAATAATAATAATAATAATAATAATAATAATAGGAATATATAAGAAAACAAGAAGAAAAAATGAGTGGAAGAAGAAAACAGAGAGGAGTGAAGAAATTTAAGCTTAGAAGAGATTAATCAAGTTACTAATAAAGAGAATAAAGAAAATAACAAAAAAAAAAAATATTGTCATTCATCTCTACCGTTGGGTCCCACATCCAGTGTATGATCTTTATGTCCAATTTTGTGTTATTTCATCCGATGTAATTTTCATTGCTTCTCCAATTTCTTAATACCTAAAATTCTCATCTCTTTATTGGTTCAACCCCACTTAACAGGCTGGGAATCATGGGACTTTAAGCTCAAAAACTAAAATGAAAAGATTAAAAGACAATGGAATTATAAGATATGCTACTAGAAGACATTAGAAGAGAAAAAGAAAAAAGAAAAAAGAAAAAAAAAAGAATGAGAGGGAGGAAGAAGAGAAACAAGGGTAGGGTTTTGAGCATTGGGAGGATAATTAAATTTTGAAATCAGGTCGATTTTCGCTCAAATTTTAAATGGTGAATTCTTATAAGTTGTGTTTCTCATCTACCATATTTGATTTCTCATTTGGTCTGTTTTTTAGCACTCTCTTAGGCATTCTTATTTAGTATTGTAATTTGTTATTCATCCTTATTTATGATGATGACGATGCCTACGTTATTACGAATCTCTAGTTTGTATCTAGAGAAAATCTTACAGTTCCATTTGATATAGTGAAGTTTTAAATTGCCTAAGGGTCTCATGATTTTTTTATCTGTTAATCTGAGAAGCTTTCCATGCTAAAATTGTGTCTTGCAATTATACGGTTGATTAATTTAGTTAGCATTTGCAGGATATTCTATTTGAACACACAAAATGGGAAAGCTTGCACTTGCTTGTAGTTGTTCTGATATAGAGAGTGATGCATATATTTAAACACAGCCGTGTTATATTGTGTTGGTATACAGAGATACAAGAGTCTATACATACTCTCATTGAAGATAATGCTGACGTATAAAAAGTTAGACGGGCTTAAACACGGGGCTTAAACACAACCGTGTTTATCGTATTGTTTCTTAATTAAAACCAAATTCAGAGAATTGCGCGGACGTATAGTCGCAGACTCATGTACAATAATCATGTTAATTTATACACCCGTGTTCTTCAAGTGCAATTTTTTCCCAGTACTCTCTTAGTGTCCGATCACCTCATCTCAACCAATACTCATTGAAGTCCTTGTAGGACCAAACCAATCCAATACTTTGATGGTCCTTCAAATTTGGGGCTTTACTCAAAAACATCTCTAAACCTCGAAGGCCCATAAAGACACATTGACGTCTATCCCTCAAGCAAAATGCAACAAGTGAAGATCCATTTTGAGGTTTAATCATCCTTTGGGCCCATTAAAGCTCGTAAAAATTCAAAGATCACTAAAGGACAGTATTGGCCAAAATCATATTTTGTGGTTTTTCAAATAATAAAATCTTAGGCCTTTGGGGTCTCAACATTTTAGATATTTTGAGCTCAAAAAAACCAATCATTTGTATGTTATCGCTGATATTTTATACAACTATATTATCCTTCTACAACCATTTACCAAATTACCCTTTATCAATTTGTATAATAATATCATTATTGCACAAATAATATTATTAGTAATATTAATATTAATATTAACAAAGTTTGTACAAAATAATCTTAGATACGTATAAAAAAATTTTATGATAAATTTTATATAAAAGAGCAAATTAGTAAAATACACATTACATCTCTCCTCACTCCTTCTTCCAACCAAACAAAAAAAAATAGATGAAACAGGTCCTTTATTAAACCGCGATTGAACTGCAGTTGGACCGGAAACCGGTGAACTGGTTAGACTGGACCAGATGACCCAATGATCCCTTCAAGGCTTCACTGGCCCGATGTGGTGAGCGAGAGGCTGACAAAGACGACAATCGTGTAGAGGGAGTTGACGTTGACCAGACCGTCCAGAGCTGTGATGTGGATGCTTGTGGTTGATCGAGGATGGATCTAGACGATGATGGGTTTGGCGCCGGTGTCCTTGTCATCTAGGTCTGATGAGTTGTAATGAGATTGGAGGATTTAGAACATAAATCTAAGAAGAAGAAGAAAAAGAAGAAGAAGAAGAGAGGACTCACTCGGCCATAGATGGTGTGGAATCGAAAATATGTACCCTGGCATCGTGTCGGTGAAGGGACATCAGGCGATATATCGAATCACAAATGTTATTCTCTTTTATTTATTATTATCTTTGCAGACTCTTTCTTTCCTAATAGAGGCAAGCCTCTATTATTAATTATCCTAGACTGAAATCTTAGGAACCTCCGATTACGGGCTCAAGTACAAATAAAGGCAAGATAATTTACGAATTATAAATTTTATTATTTATTTTATATTACATCATTCATATGTGAACATATAATTTATATATATATATATAATATCACTGCTGCTGCCGCCTGTGCCTTGTTACTACGTTGTACACCTTGTTGTTGTCTTGCATATATGTCTTATTGCTGCCTTGAGATATGTATCTCATTACCGCCTCGTAATTTGTATATTTTCTAACAAATGTTGCCGTTGCCTCAAGATGAGCATTATTGTCATTTATTCGGAATGAGCATCTTTTTTTATAGCTGCTTTAGGTATTTTGTCATCGTACATCACACACGTCTTATTGAAGAGTTTCACATATAGAAAATTATCGGTTCTCATTGTCAAAAGAACCAATCATGATGCAGATCTAGTGACTCCATATAGCCAGTGATGATGAGAAATGCAAGAATATCCACAAAAGTTGTTCTTCAAGTTATAGCTTTCACAATACGGTTTTAATATGAATCACCTCATTTATCAAATATGTTTATTGCTCGATCTGATTTGTATGTAGAACCTGAGTGCTGATGTTGTACCCTATGATGGTGTCATCTGCTGTATGATTCTGAATCTGAGCACCGCTTTCTATGCTTACCCTTTGCTAATAAACCCACTCAATGGCCTCATTTTTCTTCCATGTGTCACTTTCCTTCAACTAATAATATGATACGTTGCTTCAATATCAAAATATTCTCATTAATCTTTTCACAGCCTTAAGCACTTTAAATATATATATATATATATATTTTTGTATGGTGGGACCCTTTTTTTTTTTTAACATGCACGTGGGTTTTTCATTATAATTTCATCAAATGAAACAAAGGTGCTATCAATTCATTAGTCACCAACATGGAACCCACTCAACTTTACTATTATTATTATTATTTATTTATTTATTTTTGCATTTTGGAGCCTAACTTTGTCAATTACTAGTGAACCAGGATATTGATGACTTTAATAGCATGTCAGATTCCTTGCTTTCTTCTTCCATCAATAATAATAATAATAATAATAATAATTTTTTTTTTTGTTTTTGGATACGTACATGTTTGCATGTCAATGCTTTATGTGCATAAATATATTTATGAAGTTGTACAATCATTATCAACCATTAATGAAGTTCGTCCTATAAGTTTTTTTTATCAAACTATTGAAGTTATACAAATCAGGTTCTAATTTCAGCTTACTGAGCACACCCGCAACATCGATGATATTAAAGCCGGTTCCCATGCGAGCAACAACAATATACATAAAGCCCTCATATGATACATAGCGCGCTATCTCAATCATCTCGAATACGTGCCGGCAATGATGTTAACGAGTCCGATCCCTGGATAACCAAGTAGCATGTGCACGTGCAGAGATCATCGCACACAAACCATTCACACGGCGACAAGTGGAGGGATCTCAGGTCTTTGGCATCCTCATGCAGCACCTCCTCCTCTTCTTCGTTTCTTTGGCCTCGGACTTAAGTTTCGACAACGGGGATTAAGCCATCATCATCCTTGTCACTGTTGTTTCCGTCATCACTTGCAGAATGGTGTGCCTTGCTGATCCGCTTCATTATGAGAGGAATCACGCCTTAGACCTCGAAGCTCTTGGAAACGCCAGGCTCATGAATCTGGGTAGCCTGAGAGGACATGAAGCCACCACCAGAGAAGATGGTGGCGATACCATCATATTAGCTGAAGTATATCTCAGGAACTGGAATTTGAGACCTAGATTTGAGTGGTATAATATCATGAGAATCACGAAAGATAACATCGATCTGGGACAGTGTTAACCCCTTCTTAGTGAACTTGCAGATGAACGTTCTCATTCTCATTGACATCTTGTGCAGAAATTTTTAACCAAATTGGCGAGGTCCTTTTGTAGAGTAGCACCGGTGAAGAGATGCCCTTCCCATGATTATGCATATGACCCATGGCTACAGTTGTCGGAGGTTGCACTAAGGCGAGGTAGCGACGGGGCTTCGATTCTCTTTGGCGAACACAGAGAAATGGAGTTTACCTTTGACTGGATCATATGTTTATTGTGCACCTTGCATGATTTCGACGACGAGATGACCAATGAGAAACTGCATGACCTTGTTCTGCGTGAAGACGTCTTGTGAATTAGAGTAGTTGTTGACGAGCTCCTCGACTGCTCAAGCCACCATGGCCTAGTCCTTCATAGGCGCATCCTTGAGGATCATTGCAAAAGTGAAGCAAATGCTGGCTTAGACCATTCGGATAATACTCTCAAAGTCTGACAACAGGAATCCGACAGCTCTCAGCCTCCTTCTTCCATTTGCGACGGCGGCAGCGGCAACAGCGATGATAGTGGCAGCGGTTGCGGCGATGGTGACAGCAACAACCTTCCAACGGTAGGCAGCAACGGCAACGATAGCATCAAGCAACGGCAGCGACAGCAAGCGACGGCATCAGGCAACGACTTTCTTTTCTCTTTACATATGTGTATATATATATATATATATGAATATAGGTTTGGAGAGAAAAATAAGAACCTTCTTCTTCTTTTTCGTCTTTTTCCTTCACTCTTCTTCAATTTTCTCTTGCCGATTTCTTCCTTCTTCTTTCTGTCCTTCTTGGCGTTCGTCGTCTCCCCTACTTTTATAAACAATCTCTGGTCACCAAACGTGGTAGCGGTTGTATCATCGTGGGCGCGGTTGTGTTCCACATGGGGAACCACGACGCGCACCACACCTCAGGTTAATTTAATTAAATATATATTATATTTTTAATTTATTTATTTATTTTTCTTATTTATTATTATTATTATTTATTATTTTTATTATTATCATTATTGTAATTATTATTATTATTATTTATATCTTATTATTTATTTATTTATTTATTTAGTTTGATTTTTTTTTGTTATTATTATTATTTTAATCTATTTTATTTTATTTTATTATGGTATATATATTATTATATATTATTATATATGTATACATATATATTTAATAATACTTTTTTTTATTCGTTATTATAATAATTTTTATTATTTTTATTTTATTAGTACTGATTTATTATCATTGTCATTATGATTATACAAATATATTTTTTTTCTTTTAAATTTATTTATTTATTTTTATTGATCGTGGGGTGACCACTACCCAAGTTTCTATTTTTTAATTGTATTTTACTTTATTTTAATTTATTATATTTATATATTATTATTTTAATTTATTATATTTATTTATTTTATCTTCATTTGATTTTTTTTTATTTGATTTTTTTATTTGATTTTGATTTTTTTTAAAATTAACTCTATCTGATTTGGATTTTGTTATTATTATATTTATTTTTATTTTATTTGTATTATCTTTATCTGATTTTTTTTATTAAGATTTTTTTTTCTTTTTTATTAATATTTATATATATATATATTATTTGTATTATTTATTTTTATTATCATTATCATTAGTTTATATATATATATTATTTTTTTTAATTTGCCCTGTGATTTGTATTCATAGCTGATCTTGGGATTGAGATTGCCTCGAGATGTGTGGCCTGGGCTGATCTTTAGATTTGTGTATTTAGAATCGCCTCGAGATGTGTTCTCTCGGCTGATCCTGAGACTTGAGTATTTTAGACTGCCTTGAGATCTGTGCTCTCGGTTAGTCTTGAGATTTGGATATTTTGTATCGCCTCGAGATATGTGCTCTCGACTAATCCTGAGATTTTAGTATTTTAGACCGCCTCGAGATATGTGCTCTCGGCTGGTCTTGAGATTTGTGAATTTTGGATATTTTGGATCGCCTCAAGATTGGTGCTCTCGGCTGATCTTGAGATTTGAGTATTTTAGACCGTCTTGAGATCAGTGCTCTTGACTAGTCCTGAGATTTGTGTATTTTGAATATTTTGGATCTCCTCGAGATCAACACTCTCGGCTGGTCCAGGGGTTTGAGCATTTTAGACCGACTCGAGATCTGTGCTCTTGGCTGGTCTTAAGATTTGTGTATTTTGGATATTTTGGATCGCCTCGAGCTCGGTGCTCTCGGCTGGTCTTGAGATTTGTGTATTTTGGATATTTTGGATCGCCTCGAGATCGGTGCTCTCGGCTAATCTTGAGATTTTAGTATTTTAGACTGTCTCGAGATCTGTGCTCTCGGCTGGTCTTGATATTTGAATATTTTGTTTAAATTAGGAGATATATTTAATTTATTTATTTATTTATTTATTTATTTATTTATTATTATTATTATTATTATTTATATAAACAGATGGAAGCTTGGATGGATTGGAATTAATGAATTCTTTGATTTGGTTTGGGAGATGGAGAAGATGAGGAGAGGAAGCTTCATTCTAGAGATGGAGATGAAAAATGAGGTTTTTACTGGTTGTCATTGACTAGAATCCGGATGGATTAGAATAAATAAATTGTTGTTGTTTTTTTTTTTTCTGTTTTTCAGGTTTTTCTTACTTTTAAAAATTTATATATTTTAAAAATAGGAAATCCGGTTGAACCCGTTGAATTATGACCGAATCGTTCCACCGGTTCAATTTTTAAAACATTAAATAATAGTAAAAAAAATAAATACTTAGGTGTAGAAATGTCTCCTCTTAGGGGCCGTTTGGTTCCCATATTGGGAATGAAAAGGAATGGAGGAGTAATGAAAATGAGGAGGAGTGGAGGAGGATTGGGAATGAAAGATGTGTTTGGTTGATAAGGTATAAGAGGGTAGTTTATTGAGAAGGGGAAAATATAAAAAAAGGAAATATTGTAAAATAACCTTTATAACCTTTATAGGAATAAATAACATTATATATAACTAACATATTAAAATAAAATAATACATATTTTAAATAATAAAATATTTAAAATATTGTTTTACTTCTATTAAATATTAAATATTCCACTTTTCCAATTATTTATTATTAAAATTAATAATAAACGTAGAAAATATAATGTTAATACTTTTTAATTATATTATTTAAGTATTGTTATTTCCTTTATCATAATTAAAAATTTAAATTAAATTTTCCACTTTAACAATTATTTATTATTAAGTTCAATAACAACGTATATAAAAAATGTTAATACTATTTAATAAAATTAAGTATTGTGTTATTTTTTCGTTAACATAATTTTAATAGTGTAATGAAATATTTAAGTTCAATTGTTATTTACAATTAAATTTATTTATTTATTTCTTAAATATTTGAATCAATTGTTATTTTAAATATTAGTTAGCATTATCTCACCCTTATAATAAACAATAAATAGTAGTTAGTATTATTTTACCCATATTTTCATATAATTATTCAAAAAGTAAAAATTCTTTTAGGTAAATCAATATTAATCATGGACTAATGGTACAATATATATATTCACATTAATATCCCATTTGCTGAAGCTCTTGAACAAATGCCAAGCTATGTGAAGTTTATGAAAAAAATTCTTTCAAACAAAAGGAAGTTTAAGGACTATGAGAGAGTCACACTTACTGAAGAGTGTAGCACAATCTTGCAAAAGACGTTGCCAGCTAAACTCAAGGATCTAGGCAGTTTCACCATCTCGTGCTCAATTGGCAATGTGGTGCTTGAGAGGGCATTGTGTGATTTGGGAGCAAGTATCAATCTAATGCCCTTATCAATATTCAAGAAGCTTAACTTGGGAAAATCGCGACCTACTACAGTCATATTGTAATTAGCAGATCGTTCATTGAAGCATCCTAGAAGAGTAATTGAAGATGTTCTTATCAAGATAGATAAGTTCATATTTCCAGCTGATTTTATTGTACTTGACATAGAAGAAGACAAAGACATAGCAATTATTACTAGGAAGACCATTTTTGGCTACTGGGAGAGTGATTATTGATGTGCAAAAGGAAGAATTACGTCTTCGGGTCCAAGAGGAAGAAGTGACTTTCAACGTTTTTGATGCTATAAAATATCCTCAAGCAAGTGATTGTTGCTTTCGTATTGATGAGAAAAATCTTTTGCAATTGAATAAGTTTGATGAGTTTCGGAATGAAGCCTATAAAGATGACAAAACTTATAAAAAGTAAACAAAAGCTAGGCATGGAAAATTCAAGCTGAAGTGGTGTGGTTCATTCACAATCAATAAGATGTTACCATTTGGTGTTGCGGGAGTCACTCATAGAGAGAAAAGAACTCTCAAAATTAATGGGCAGCGGATGAAGCCATATTTTGGGTGGAGCTTTAACAAGGGCAAAAAGAAAATCATCTTCAATCCACCATGACAAAGGAGTCGTCGGGCTGAGGACGTAAACAAAGTGCTAGCTGGGAGGCAACCCATGCATTTTTAACATTTTATTTTATTTTATTTTATTATTCTTATCTTATTTTATTTTACTTTATAGTTCAACTCTCATAAGCTCCAACTTTCCAAGAACACCCACTTCTAAAGGATGACAGTGAAGAGATGAAAGTCAAGACATTCAAGGGAGTTTTTATTCTTATTTTATGCCTTTTGTTTATTTATTTATTTCTCTTTGCTCACATTGAGGGCAATGTTTTCTTCTAAGTTTGGGGGTGTGGTGGTGTTTATTAAAAAAAAAAAAAAGGTTATTTGGTTTGTGGAACAATGATGGCCTATGATAAAAATCCTAGTGACTTTCTAATCCATGAAAAACAATAGATGTGTCTCTCTTTTGACTATAGTGCTTGTGTTGCTCTATTTTTGGTTCCTTTACACTCTTAGCACACCCAGTTATGCCTACTTAGCTGTCCAAATACTTACAGATCATTTATAAAAATTAGGAGCTTACTAAAGCCTTGAAAGACCCTAGAGTTAGTTAGGTCATTTGTTTCAAAATAAAAACAAAAAACAAAAAAGAGCTACCACCTTTGATGTGTGAAGCCACTTCTAAAAAGTCGGATACTAAGTATGCTCTATTGGGAGAAAGGGCTACCGCAAAGGATGTGTGAAAGCTACTATTTTAGATATATATAAAAAAAATTGATGATGAAATGAAAAAAAAAAAAGGTGAAAAAAAATGACGAAATGCATATAAATAATCAAGTTTGGGGGTTCAATTAGAGTTTAGGTGAGTTTTTATTTTTGCATAAACCAATAAAGGTTCAAGGATAGTGAAGTAGCAAAGACTTGACACACACATGGAACCTTAAATGGAGTAAGATTTGCTCTACAGTTGAAATTGTAGACCATGCGTAAAATTTCTTTTTATGGGTTTGAAAAATCCAACTTTAAGGCCGGAGTTTCACTTAATGTTGCCGTTAATCATATTTCTTTGTTTCACGATATTTTTCTTTCTCTTTCTTTTGTTCGAAGGCGAACAAAACTCTAAATTTGGGGGTATTTGATAAGTATAATTTTCACTCAATATATAGACCTTCTTTAACTTATAATGAATTAAATTTGAATTATTTTGAACCAATTTTACTCCTAATCTTATTGTTATCGCATTGTAGGAAAGAAAGAATGATTTGAAGGAATAACATGTAAAAAGCACAAAATTGGAGAAAGAAGAGCAAAGTTTCAACAAAGAAGGAACAAGCAAAATAGAAAATTTAGCGCCTAGGCGCTAGCATGCAGCGCCTAGGCGCTACAACATTAAGAGGTGCAAAATAAAAACTATAGCGCCTAGGCGTTACCCCGATTTCAAGTTATAAAAGGGGCTAAGGTTGAGACGAAAAAGAGGAGGAGAACTTAGGAGATCAAGAGGCTGGGAGCGAAGATTTGACGCGGATTCATTGTCAGGCTTTAGTCTTTAGTTTTTCTTTGTTTATTTGATTATAAACCTTATTAATATGTCGAACTTTGCAATTATTATGTTCTAAATACTTTTTCTAGGGCTACGATATAGCCAGATTATGAAAACCTAGATTCATCTTTGTTTAATTTAATTGATGGTCGTTTCAAGACTATGTTGGATATTTTAATCTATACTTAATGCTTGTGATTGCTTGATCACCAATGGCATGATTAGTAATTTGATTTGAGATCGAGAGGTGATAATTAAATTAGGTCTTGGTTGAAATATCGTACAATCATCATAAGATAGAGATATTTATGAGGTTGTATGCATCATTATAAATTTCTCGATCTTAATGAGTTCCATAGGTTCACAGTTATCTCAAAGATGATGTTAACTTATCTAATGGAATATGCTATTGATGCTTGAGAAAGATCAATATGTAATTTAGGAAATTTTGATTACAACATAAGAAACAACATTGATTGATCGAATTAGATGATCTAGGTGGAATTAGTCTAGGTGAACTCGGAAACCCTAGAACTACTTGGCATTGATTTCTTCTCATCTAATTATCTTTCTCTAGTCGTTAAATTAGATTTTCTAAATTAAATCTCTTCAATCTCATTAATCAAGTAGAATTAGGGTTAGTAAGTTTGGTGATTAATAAACTCAATCCTTGTGGGACGATACTCTCTTATCATTATATTACTTGTTTGTGATAACGTATACTTGTGTTATAAAAATCACACCCAACAAGCCAACAAACCAACAAACTTCCTTTCATTTTCCTATCTATCAAATTTGCAACACTCACAAAAACATAAACAAATATAATTGTTAAAGTGGAAATAATACATTAATCAGTATTACAACCTAACCTACTTGGCATACTACGAAAGCAACAAATTATACACTCCAAGTTCATTAGTTTGTAAACTTGTGGACACAAACTTCAAATACACAAACTCCAACAGTTAATCTAATCAACACCAAACAAACATTCAACTGAATTATAACTTGTGCTTGGGAAAAGTTTCAGTTTTTGGTCATAGCTATTTCCAAACAAAATAGTAAAAATAATGGCATAGCCTAATATGGATTACACACTGGGTTTTTTGGGGGATGATAATTTTGATGGAAGTATGCGACAAAAGCGTAGCCTCTTGTTATCTGGCAAGTCAAACAAGATTTGTAGTTGAACGTCATCTTTAGCCAAAACTTGTAAGAGGAGCAATGCCTCATCATCAGAAAACCCATCAACCTCAAAAATTACTTGATTCAATAATCTTCTCCTTTCTGCAACTTCTGCTTGAGTAGTTTCAATGGCTTCTTCACAAGCTGCTTCACGATTTGCTTCACTTGTTAAGTCTTGTCCAAAAGTTTTGGATTATATTTTGTGTTATTCCTGACTGGTTCTCTTGCCATGCCCTACTAAGTGCACTCAAGTTTTCATTAACCATTTAAAGACCAACATTCATCCAAAATGATATTTGATTTACAGTTATAACTTGATAAATAACGGTCGTCAATTGTACACATTCCATTTTATGTATTTTTGAAAAAACAAATTAATGGAAAGTTATGATTATTTATCAAAAGATGATAGTCAATTGTGCAATTCTTTTATTTGTACATACTTGCCATGTTGCACAATGGTCCACAGAGCATGGCATAAATCTTTTTCTTACTAGTATTGTAGAAAACAACATATATGATCATCCATATATAAACAAATGAAATTGCTCAGAATTAGTCCAACATTAATAAAAATTCAAAGGACAAGCTTAACATGCAACAAGTGTTGCAAACTCAACATTACTTTTATAATACATTGAAAAAGATCAATGGCTTAGAATCTTGACGTAATTAAATGAAAGTGTAAACATTGCATTGGTAACAGCAATAACACCTCAGATTAAAGTGTAAACATTGACATAATTAAATCAAAGTGTAATTAGATCAATGACTTTTATTCAATTAAACATATTTAATCAAATCAGTCAGTGATTAAATTAACATATAATATATACGTAACAACAATAATACCTCATATGCTACTTCAAAGCAAACAAATATTGGAATTTTCAAATATGAAGAGGGTATCTCCAAAATTCTGGTTAACAGCTAACCTAGGGATAGAGAAAAAGCACAACATTCAAACCTAACATCACTGCTAAAATAAGATCTGCACATGCTGAGGAGAACTTATGAGGAATCAGTCGAATCACAGTTATTTCCCAACCTGCAATTGCTTCTCTCCGCGGTACTTTCTCTTCTCTACATTCTTGGAGATCCTGCTGGAATGCTTAGAGATCCACGGTACCTGCGATTGCTTGGAGATCCTACCGGAATGAGATCTTGCCGGAGTTGATGATGGAGTTCACCGTTCTTCTTCTGTTTTGCTGGTCAAGATCCCTAATTTTTTGATCAAAATCTAATGATTTGGTTTTTTTAAGGGGCAGTATAGTCATTTCAAGTCCAAGGAGTGATCAATTCTCCCATTTTCTCAAGGCATTTGAATCCTTGATTCGTACAATTTCATTACAATGCCATGCCTATGTCAATCCCATTGATGCACACCCAGACAAGGGTGTGCATGGATTTAGGAATGAATAACATTCCAAGGCTGGCAAACAAACAGTCCCTTAGAGTGTGACACTTAGCATTGTTTAGTCTAGCCAGCAACAACATCAGTATCACTACCAAGTAGGGGTGAGCAAAACCGGGTATCCGACCCAGTTTTTAAAACCGGATCGAGTACCCGGCCCGTTTTTTGAATCGGGAAAAGCTTGACCCGTATCCGACCCGGTTTAAACCGGGTACTAAAAATCGGGTACCCGGTTTAAACCGGATCGGATATCCGAATCCAAATTTAAGTTTCACCTACTCCACGGATTTTTTTTATATAACAACATCAATATTCATAAAAAAAAAAAAACAAATATGAGAAACTTGTAACTTATAAAGAGAATTAAAACCTTACATAATTCTCCCCACAAAAAAAGTCAAAAAAATAATAAAGAGTTTCATCAATCTTAGACATAAGAATTTGGAATTTTTTTTTTCCTTTTACTTTTAACCCTAGAAGAGTTTAAATCTATTAATATGTATATATATAAATATAACTATATAAGTAACTCTTTAAGTATTTAAACGAGGGATTTTAATTTTTTTTTTTACTTACGCCCTTGTAAAATTTTAAATTTATTAATATAAATATAATAAATTTAAATTTTATATGGTCTAAAAAGTAAAAAAGAAAAAAAAATCCAAATCCCTCATTTAAACCCTTTAATAAGATATATATATAAATTTATTATATATCTAATTATCTATCTATATATAATTATATATATAAATGAATATATTAAAAACTGGATCGGATTCGGATACCAAGTTTTTAATTTCTCCCGACCCGATCCGGTTTTCACCTTAAAAATGCAAATAGGGTACCTGGCCCTCTTTTTCGAATCGAGTAGCTAAAAAATTCGGATCAAAAAATCGGATATCGGATCGGATCATCAGGATTTTTTTTACTCACCCCTACTACCCGGGGTTGCTCTCGAGGGAGGTTTTAGGAACTGAATGCTCCTCATCGCCATAGATGAATCCCTCATTTCCTGCCACTTGGTGGCAGTAGTTGCAAATACCAACCAGGCAAATCCTCCATTTTAGATTAATTTCTGGTCTTTTTAAGGATCATCCTCTTCCGGAATGAAGCTTGAGACATATCGTTGCATTTTATAGGTATCTTTTTCTCTAATGTAAAACCTTCATAAATAAAAAATAAATAAATAAATAAAAAGAGAATCCCAAAGGCAAAAGAAAGAAAACAACTAAGTTTTATTCATTCAAATAAATTCATCTGCGACTGAAAATATCTAGATAACAATGATGCATATTATCAATTATTTTCAGCAGCTGCATTTTGAATCATCCAAGCACTAAACTTCTTGGCATGCTCAACAAGCTTATCAACATCAGGCAGCACATCCTTCACAGCAACATCCAAGCAAAAGTTTTGAGACCATGCAAACAAGAGTGGAGTCTGTTCTTGCTGGAAAAGCTTGAAACCAGAAATTTTTTCTGCAGCAAGGATCCATGTCCAGTAAGAGCCAAAGGCAATGTCTACATGACCAATTGCATCACCACCAAAGAATGGCTTCCCTTTTGAGTGCTTCTCAAGCACCTCTTCCATCAGTTTTAGCCCTGCCTTTACTTCCTCTGCTGCTTCCGCATGTGCTTCCTCTGTATCTCCACCTTTCAATATTACTACCAGTTTTGGAAACCACTGCAAAATGACAGATAGATGTCATATAAAAGCTATTTGGTTCATATGGGTTCTAAGAAGCTTTTGCCTAATCAGATTCTTGAGAATTTAACTCTGAAAATTTTGATTTCTAAGAATGTTATAACAGCATATTTGGTTTGTAAATGATTCAGTTTAAAATTTGATAGATATTTTACTCTGATATGTTTAGTAAACATAAAATTTAGATAAGAATATGACTTGTACATTACAAAACAAAATTCAGAAACTTCTCTGTTTTGCTAATAATATATATATATATGTAACACTTAAAAGATTAGGCTTTTGCCACTATTAAAAAGAGATGGCAAACCTTAAAAACTCTTTAATTTTTTTTTATAGAATCATAACATATATGCATAAATTTAACATATGCCAAGATATATCTCAAGCTATTTTCGAAATAAAACACATATTTAAACTTTTTGAGCAAATAAAAGGTGATATATGACACAAGCCATTCCGCCATGATTTTCTGGAAAATTAACAATCCAACAATTATCATGTTTATAAAATATTGCTCAATTAATATCTAGCAAACATAAACATCTTACAAGCATTTACAAGTTATCTGCAAATTTAGTAAAATTCCTCAAACTGAATACCCCATATAATGTAATTTACTAATGATGGTACATATCTTCTAACTAAACCAATATTGAGATGATCAATATGTATGTTCTAATCCATCATCTTGTTCAATTATTATAAGTACACATGATGTTCTTTAACAGTATAAAAGTCATTAGCAACAAAGCAAGAATGATGTATGCTATCTGAATAGCCAACAAGCTAGACATATGCAAGTGATAGTACATCATCTAATCAAACAATTCTCTTCTTGTTTTATTCAGGCTATTGTTAAATTATATCCTGTATACGCATTCAATAACTAACAAAATGATACATGAGAAAGTTTATTTAATATTATCCATCCATCCATGAATAAATAAAGCTAAAAACAATAATTACTCACAAACAAAATCAACATTAAACTAACCAATTTTTAAAAAAAAAAAAAAAATCATGTACCTTATCATCAATGTAGTGTGCCCAGAAGCGAGCAACAGCACGGTCATAAGGAAGAGAAGGGAGGATGGAATGAGAAACATAATCATCAGCCCAAACTTGGTCCACATACTCAACAATGATCATGGACTCACAAATGGGTCTGCCTTCATGAATCAAGACTGGCATCTTCTTGTAAACAGGGTTGGACTTGATCAGCAACTCACTCTTATTCCCAAATTGCTCTTCCAAGAACTCATACTGCACTCCTTTCAGGTTCAGTGCTATCCTGACTCTCACCACAAAAGGGCTCACTGTAAGCCCCAGCACCTTCACTTCTTCTGCTTCTCTTGATGTTGCCATTGTTTTACAAAATGTGACTTTGTTTGTGTTTGGAGAGAGAGAGGTTTTTATAGATGGAGGAGAGTTGCAATTTGCAAGGCATTGAGGTCAGCGATGAGATCATGAAACAGATGTGTTTTTATGATTTTTATCATTCAAACCTTGGAAAGCAAGCAAGTATGGAAATTTTGGTTGACTTGTTATGGAGAGTTTACCATCAAATGTAATTATTACCATAGTCGGAGCTGAAAATCAATGTTTTTAAAACCGGACCGGATAGCGAACTGGTCTCATATTTGGGTCACGGGTCAGTCGGTTCAACCGGATAACCTGTTTTGGTCGGACCGGATGACGTCATAAATAAATAATTATCTTAAATATTATATATATATATATATAATAACAAACTTTATTATATTTTTAATCATAATTATCTTAAATATTTATTTTAATATCATTATGATTTTATCAAAATGGTTGAAGATTCAAATAATTAATCTAGATAAAGCAACAAATACAATTCCCTAAACCTTTTATTTCTTAATCTATTAATCATAAATGGATGATGATAACTACATAAATTAAACAACTAATTAAATTACTAATTATGTGAGGATAAGACAAGGCATGAAAAAAATTCAAAAACAAAAACTAGAACTAAGTATGATTAATTTAATTCTCATATTTGATCATCATTACCATTAAAAATAAAAAGTATAAAAATAAAATAAATCCTAAAATGATCTATACCTCTTAAACAATTTACTAAAGTTTCTTTTTTTCATACCTCTAAACTCCAAAGTTCCAAAAAAATCCAAATAATATTTTTCGACAAATCAAGACTCAAAGAATATCATGAAATAAAGAAAAAAAGAGCCAATTCATGCCCCTAAGTCCTTTCTTAAAAAAACAAAAAAACAAAAACAAAAACAAAAGAAAAACAAAAACAAAAAAACAAAAACAAAAAAACAAAAAACAAAAAACAAAAAAACAAAACAAAAACAAAATAAAAAAATGAAAACCGGGTTCCATCCGGTTTTGGTCCGACTGACAGGTTTACCGGGTTTGGCCGGGTTTGACCGGTTCAAAATTCGGTCAACATTAATTCTAAAACCGGACTGGCTATGGGCCGGTTCCCGGTTTTTCCGGTCCGACCGGCCGGTCCGGTCCGGTTTTTAAAAACATGGTGAAAAATGTTTTTGGTTGAGTGTGAATTGTATAATAATTAATAAAAATTTATATATATATATATATATATATAAATTAATTTATTGTTTAGTTTATTAAAATCAGGATGTTTTTACAAATATTTTTGTTAAAAATATAATTTTATATATTATATAAACTAATTTGTAAAGAGCCAAAAACTAAAACATAAATTTTTCAAAAAGTATATATAATATATAAAATAATTTATAAAATTTTCAAAAAATATATATAATGTATAAAATAATTTATAAAATATCAATAGATCATATAATAATTTTTTTAAAAAAATTTATTATGTTTTAAATTATAGGTATTCATTTAATAAATTAATATTTTATAAAAAAAATTTAAAAAAAAAACCTTAAAAAAAGATATATATTTTTTACAAAATAAAAATATAAGAGAGAGAGAGTAAAAGGAGAAACTAGAGAGAGGACAGGCCCGACAGGGTGAGTAAAATATTAAAAAGAGAGGAGGGAGAGAGAGTAGAAAAAGAAAGAAAGAGAAAATGGACTTGTAGGTGACAAGGGCCGCGGACGCCCCTCTCCCCTACCACTAGTGAGGTGGGCATGGGCCGATTCAGTCGGGCATGACCCAGAACCGGTCCGAGCCTCCTCCCATAATTGGTGGGCCAGACTAAAACCTGCTGGTTTCTAGATTGACTCGCGGGATTTTATTTTTTAAAAATAAAATTATGTTTTAAATATTACAACTAATTGAAATATTAAAAATAATAAAAATAATAAAAATTGCGTTACTTGTAAACCTATGACTGTTTTTATATAAGGTTATTTTGTTGTTTTTAAAAGATTAGCTGATGTGGAACTAAAATTATATATCATAAGAGTTATTTACTATTTATATCCTTTACAAAAAGAGTAACACCACTTCTAGTTAAGTTGGTTAAAGTATTGTTGTTATTAAAGTATTCATAGGGTCCTGAGTTCAAACTTTCACCAGTACATTGTTGAATTTTTTTTTTTCCAAAAAGCAAATATAATTTTAAAAAATTCAAAATTTTAAAGCATTAATAGTTTTTAATGAATATTTTATCCTAATTTAATTTATTTTTGAAATATCTTGTTAACGAAGATAAATTAAAAAATATATATAAAAAATTACATTGGACTGAAAATTTTGTTATTAATTTAAGAAAAATTAAAATTATTTGTTTATTCATCAAGAATTTAGGGAATATTATGATTTTAAGTTAATAACATGTTTAGAAAAACACAAAATTTTAAAAATTTCACCTAACATGTACATAAAAATGTGTATAAAAGATTATAGTTTTAAATTAACGGTACGATTATATTAGTACACATCAATGACATTATATTTTTCTATTCATTTTAAATAATATTAATAACGTAGATGGGTAATACATATAAAAATAATGGATTATAGTGTTGACTAACACATAAAAATAATGGGATGTAAAGGGGTATGTATAATTAAAAAGAAAGTGAAAAATAATTTTGTATTCGTTTTAGAATATGTTTTTAGTTTTTATGTTTTATTAATTTAACAAAAAAAAAAAAGTTTGGTTGAGTGGTTAAAATGTTTGATGGGTGAATCGGAGGTCTTGGTTTGAATCTTGAGTGGTTGTAAACATGATGTTTTGATTTTTAAAATAAAAATAATAAAAAAAGGCCCAATCCGGGTGATCCGGCGTGTTCGCCTGAGTCAATTTACTGGGTTGGGATATCCCAATATGTAACCGGTCCCGCCCGCTACAGTATAGGTCGATCATGGGTTACCGGTCCACCTATTGAATCCGCTGAACCGACAAATTTGGATGAACCGGGCCAAGCCAAAAGTTGGCAGTGCCTCCCTCTACCCCCAGTGGCGGCACCGAGGTGTGGCGAGGATGGACATCCGCCACACCCTTCGCCGGAAAAAAAAAAATTGTTAGCTTATAACTTCTGAGGATTGAGTTGTGCAACAGACGAACGGTGGAGATTAAACGATTGGAGTGGGATTGAACGATCAGATTAATTATTAGGTTTTTTAATAGTTATTTAAGTCGGTTTAGAATATGAAGAAGCGTGGAGGTGTGGAAGCGAAGAATTCCCGAAACCGACTCAGCGTGGATCACATGCTTTCTTTGAACGGGTCGTCGCGAACTCATTTTAACACGTGGCCTCAAGATAGCCGATTTTGGGATTATTTTACCAAAACAACCCTGAAAAATTTCATAATTATAAATTACAAAGGTTATAGATTTTTGATCTGCGTACATGATTACAAATACACGCAAACATCCGAGAAAGTTCCATAATTTCAACGGAAAAACACATTCAACTTACACCAGACTTCTTTCATATATCTATTAGGTTCAAATTGGTTCATATATATTTTTATTTTAATTGTATTCATTTTATTGTTTAAATCTTTTGATTGTCTTTTTTTAAAAACTTAAAAAATTTAGATTTTTTTGAAAAAATTAGAAAAAATTAAATCAAAAATTTCTCACTCGACGGCTGGAAATTTTATGCCAGATTTTTTGTTGACTGGTCGAAATATTTATTCAACGGCTGAAAATTTTTTTCTGTCAACTTTTGCCACACCCTCTAATGAGTCCTGGCATCGCCACTGTCTACCCCCCATCTTCTCCCACGCCCCTGAATGTTATGTTAGTAGTGCCCAAGACTATGCCTTTATCTTCAAGCAGCTCTTATTTTCAGGACAAAAGTTAATTATTATTATTATTATTATTTAATCTTGTATATTTTGTCTAGAAGACTTGGCTATCCGTATAAATTATTTTTTAAATAAAAATAATATATGCATGTATAATTTTTACTTGTGCACTGATATGGCAAAATATATTGAAAAAAAATAGATGTTTACTTTTTCTTATTAATAGAAGAAATTGCTTCAATATACCGCCATGAAAATAAGTAGTTGCTAACATATTGTAATTATAATCATATTAACTTATATATTTTTATGAGTAAATTTTAATTTACAAATTTTATAAAAATATAGATGAATATTTTGTTTTATTTATTTATTTGGAAAATAATGAAGTGGGGAAAAATTATCTACCAGAAATTGTTTAACTGATTTTGAATAAAATAATAAATAAATAAATATTTATCATGCGGTTGCAATATTTTTTTCAATAGGTATGCAAGCAACACAAATTAAAGACCTTATTAATACTATACATCAAATACCTCAATGTAAAAAATACATCTATCTCTTGTTACACATATTTTTTTATTATTAGATTTTAACTATGTATTAATAAAGAATAGAACACTCACCCATCCATCACCATAACTTTTATCCATGCCCTTCGAACAGTCCGTGTCCTTTGAACAGTATTGTCTCTTTGTCGCCATTACTCAATTTTCACAAACATCAATCATGCAAAGTTTTGAAAATCCCGAACAAATGGCATGAGAATTTATCATTCCCATCAATAGTGTTAAAAGCTTAAGGACCCCCTTCTTTTTGTTGCCTTTCTCCAAAGTGATTCTCCACCATTCTTTCTACCATCCCAACTCCCAAGCCAAAAAGATATCATCCAAATTTCTCTCCCCTACACCATGCATTAACGCTCACAAGTCACAAGTATACATGCACTAGCAGGTAGTAGTAGTAATACAAGAAGGTATTTTACATGGCATGCATGCATGCATATATGTATATATATACATGATGCAGACCCACACCCTATAATTATATATTTTTATTAATTCTATAAATAAATGAATATGCAGTGTATATATATATATATATTATATATATCCCTCCCTATATTTAAAATATAATTAATAGCTAAAAAAAAAAAAGAATACCAAAAAAATCTCATCTCACTGTACAAGACGAGGAAACAATCAACGAACTCCCCCAATGCCCATGTCCGTCCGTTCCCTCCTTTCCCGGAACCGCCTAAGAACACCATCAACCGCTACGTCCACAGCATCCATCACCCCTTCATCAAGCCTATCTTGGCCGTAAACGATCCTCGGGATAAGCTCCACAACCTTTTCTCTCATTCTACTCACCTTCTCCTCCCCGATGCTTTCCAACACATCTCTTACGCTCACCGCGCCGGAACGCACCTCCTTTCTATCGATAAACACTGACCACTCCTCCTCACCGGGCGGTAAGTATAACTCGTACTGTAAGTAAGCGCTGCGCTTCCAGAACACGACGGGGATCGCACCGGCAATCATGCAGTCGAACATTGACCGCCGGGTGAAGCTATCGCCACGTGGCTGTAAACAAAACTTTGATTCTAGGAATAAGCTCACCGCTTCCGCGCTCCGGTTAGCGCACCGCCCGTGACTGCAATCCACCGCCTTGCAAGCCGACCCTCCCGCCGCCGCGCACTCCCTCAGGAGCAAACCCCTGAAGTCGTTCTTCATCCCCACCCTCGCCGCTCCGGCGAAGCCGAATGTTGTCCGCCGGCGACGGGAGAGGACGAATTTCTGCCATGATCGGAGATCGGTGGCGGATCGGGGATGGAATCCGGTGGGGTAGGGGATTCCGACGTCCAGCTCGTCCCAAGGGTTTCGCTCGATGAGGAGGCGCGTGACGTTCGACATCGCCGGCATGTAGATGAAGCTCCCTCCCCAGTCCTCGTTCTTGGAACGGCGGAAGTCCCAGGTGATGCGGCCGAGGACGATGAAGTGGTCGCTGCCGTTGGATCGCAAGAAGGAGGGTTGGCTTGAGATCCAGCGGAGGAGGGCGGCGCAGAGGCGGTCACGATCGCCAGAAGTAGCGTTGGGGGACCAGAGATGTTGGCCGACGGCGAGGCCGGCGTAGAAGGGGATGAAGAGAGCGGAGGCGGTGGAGGGGTCGGGGGAGCGGCAGGGGTGAGAGAGTAGGCGGCGATGGAACAGGATCTCCGAGGAGAACTGGTCGGTGTTAAACCAAGACGGGAGGAGAGGACCGGGAACAATGCCGGCGAGATCGGCGGCGGAGGGGCCGAGGCCATAGTTTGAGAGGGCGGAGCAACGGGAAGTCCAGGGGTTAAGATGATGGCAGCCGGCGATGAGATCGGAATTGAACTCCGGCGGAAGGTCGTAGACGTAGATAGTGCCGAGATCGCAGGTTGTATTGCGGGAGTTTCGGTGGTCGCCGGCATTAGTGCTAGGATGGAGACGGGTGGTAGAAATGGAACGATCAGAGAAGAGGAGGAGGAGGAGGAGCTGGACGGAGAGGACGGCTGCGACGAGGAGGACGCGGTGGCAGAGAGGAAGATGGAGATGGAGGTTAAGAGAGGGGGTGAGTTTACCGGGAAGAGAATGGTGAGGGGGATCAGCCCCGGAGGGCGGAGAATTGGACCGCGGAAGCATCGAGGTGGTGACGGGATCTCGGACCGGGGGTTTGGGGTTGGTTTTATATGGAGCGGGAGAGAAGAGGTAGGAATCGAAGTCGGTTTGTGGAACTGAATGGACACGTGTCGGTGCACCGACGGGAATTGAGGACGTGGTGGGAGATTTTAACACGTGGACGTAGATGTGGGGATCGGTAGAGCTGGAGGTGTAGTGGGGACGGTACCAGACACGCGAAGGGAAAGCTGGTGCAATCAAAGCAGGATTGAAATGTAATATTATATCAGTAACTAAGTTTAAAAATAAATAATAATAATGGAAATAAAAGTCGAAATAAAAATGGAACAAATGGTAATTAAATGGAGAATAATAAGTGTTTTATTAGAGAAAAGAGTATGTTGTTATATCTTGCTAAATTTTTTTAACAGAAACTTTGAGTTTTTATTTGAGGATTTAAATATTTTAAAAATGACTCTGTGGACTATTTTGTGGGAGTAAATTTTGCTATTGTTTCTCTTTCAATCACAAAGACCAAAAGTATTTTGGTCTTTATCTTAGAAGACCAAAAAATTTTAAAAGTAAATTTTGCTACTGTGTGGACTAAATTTTTTTTTTTTTTTATGCATTTATATCAGAAGCAGAAAAAACACAAACACAAAGTTCAAAAATATTTTATACATATATGCCAATCGCCACTACTGATGGGTCATGGAGCAATTTGTATCACAACTATTTTATTTGTTTTTATCTACCATGCTGGTATGTATTTGTTTTTTGTTTTTTTTAATAATTTTAGTGATTTATTCATTTTAATATATATATATATATATTGCCATGATTTTTACTAGGTGTATTAATAACTATCCATTTTTCACAGGATATGTAAATAATTATTTTTTTTTAAAAATGGTCAAATTTATCAAAAAAAATTATTTATTCACGGGTTCCTACTATATAATTTACAATGAGGAATGATTGTATAAACGGTAACATCATATTAGATTTTATATACATCAAAATCACATGATGTCAATAGTTTTCACATTAATTTATAATTTACAGATTTAGATAATAAAAATTTTATTTCAAAAAATAAAAAAAAATTAATTTGAAGAAGATAAAATACTACGTGATGCAACGGTTTTATTGAATCTTAATTCACCAATATATATATAGATATTCTTTCACGGCAATATCATAAATTATTTAACTAAAACAGGTTTTTTTTTCTTTTCTTTTCTTTTTTTTTTTTTGTCTGACGGTGGGGGAATTCCCATATGCACTAACATGTCTTTGTTTTGAGTTTGATTATAACTCCTAGTTCATAATTTTGAAGTCATAATCAACATTGAAGTAAAACTAGAACTACATTTGCAATAACAAATCAACTAATAAAGGATGATTGAACAACTACAAGAGTTAATAATGCACAAGAAATGGCATTGAATGAGGGGAAATCATTCACTAGATTACCAAAGTCCGGGCTAGTCCGGGCTGGTCCCAATATGGTTCCGATCCGGGAATAGTCTGGTCCGTGGAAAGCGACTCAAATTGATGATCAATAAACAGCCCGTTTTATTACAAACATGAGTCCACATGGCCTGTTCCGTCCTCGCTCATCCTTACCCATGTTCACCTACATCATTTCTCATCATCATGCCAACTTAAACACTTCTTCTGCCTTTTATTTTATCTTGCATGCTTTTATTTATTTTTGTATATTTTTTTTTTCCTGCTATGAAATCTTTAGAAATAAAGAAATAAAGAAATAAATAAAAATAAAATGAAAATTGCATCTAATCAAACTTTCATACACTATTTGTAAACTCTATTATAGTTAATAGTGTAAACATTAATGCATTTATGTTATCATCTGCAGCTCTATTGTGATGTCTAGAAAGAAGTGTAAAGAATTGGGACAATTTGGTGGATGCTTCGGGTCACTTCATTGACAACTCATACCAGAAGCAAGCGTGGCAGCGAAAAGGAGATAAAAACAAAATTTAATAAAGAAAAAACCCTCTTCCATACCCATTTCCTTTCCATTCCAAAACCAAAAGATTAACATGTCCTTTTGCCCACTTTCCAAAAGTTTTTTTTTTTTTTTTGTTTATGAAAACAATTTCACTTAGAACATGTTATTAAAAAAAACAATGTAAGATATTGATGACCTGTTTTCTCCTCCGTTGTTCGTTCTGATAACCAATGTACTCTGAAATGTTCATACATACGCATTTCAAAATTTTGGTGGGTGTCCTCTTGGGGAGTATGCCAGCAGTATAATTTGCATTATGCTGATGATTTATTGGTTGTTAACTTATTATTATGAGAGGTTTGGAGAATCTTAGGATTATCAAGTTGATCTTATATGTTTTCGAAAAGATGACTGAGTTGGAAGCTAACTTCACCAAAACTTATTTGTTTGGAAGGAAATTTACCAAGTGATGAGACTGCCTTCACAGAAGAAGATCTAGTGGTGACTATTTCCCCGAATCAGAGATTTAAACATTCATAACAAGGCAATTCTAAAAGTGAAATTTTCTGATTTACAGTCTATTTATTGCAATCTCATTTTATAAAACTTCATCTATTTAAATTTTTTTTCTTTAGTCTTTTTAACAAAGGAGACTCAATTTGATCAAATCTGTGATCACAGATATCTGTAGCGAACGGACTCTACTGAAAAGATTTATTTAACTAATAAAGAGCGCATTCAATCACTTAGTGCTCTCAACCCTAAACGAGGGTGAAGAATTGAGCTTACGTTTTACCCAAGCTAAAAAAACACTGAAGTGTCTCTCACTTGATCTACCTTTTATCAATCTCTTCTGTATGCCTTTGTTTTACTTTTAATATATTTTAATAATTTATTCATTTTTTTATTGACCCTTTAAAAACAAGGCTATCAACACCGACATAATGCTCTTGTCATAACTTTAGATCAGAACTCAGAAGGCCTACTTCATGTACTTTTCCTCCAACCTTTGTGTTCGTACTAGATTCGAAAGTGGTGTACTATTCCAATGCATTCAACCACACTCACATAGTACAAAGTGCTAAATATAACAACTAGACAATATTGGGCATTGAAGTGTCTTTCTTTCTTTCATGGGTTATAACTATTGAAGTAATTTCAACTTGTGCCAGTGCCAGATCCCTAAATATTTCATCTTCAATTGACATAAATGAAACAACTCAACTGAGAATTGTCCAATAATAACCTCAAACACCATTTGCAAGCAAAATCACACTAGTAAAGACACTTGCAAAGAACTTCTAAACACTCAAAACATTTTCTTCTCTTTGTTGAAGATGTCCTGTTGTTACTTATGAGAGATGATCAGGACTAGCTTGAAAGTGGTTGGTAGCTTAGCACCTGTTAAATGTACTAATTCATTGTGAGCTTTTCTAATTGCACGGCTCAAATGGACTTTGATCAACCTCATTAAATTCCATGACTAGATAAAACTTGAGCATAATTCAAAAAATGAATCATGGCACAAAACCTTCCTTAACAGCCTCACTAATTGAAAGCAGGAAAACCACAATCTTCTTCTTTCCTTATTCAACAATTGACAAGTACACAAATGCTGTCATAGTTATTTGCATGATACCTGGTCACTTGAGATTTATTACTGAACAACAATGTCATCATTCATGCAATGCACTATTGTTTAGCAGTAACAACAATCCCTTAACATTCATCTCAGATGATCATGTTCATTGAATTAACCCAAATTGAAAAGTCTCAGGATTGTAAATTTAATCACTATTTCTAAATTGTTTATCGTCACTTTGACATTTATTACTGCAGAACAACTTATTCATTTTAGATTTCTCAGGCAAGCTCAACATTGATTTACACTAACAACAATGTCATGAGGCTTTCAACCCCAGTTTCATGTTCTGCAAGGCAGCAAGAGGGTATTTGGATGGAGGATTAAAGTGGATTGGATTAAGGCAGTAAAAGCCTTTAATCCTCGCTTAGTGTTTGATAGAGGAGTCAAAGTGGAGATTTTGATTCAAGAGTTTTTTTTTTTTCCAAATTTAACAAGTTTACACCTCATTGCACATAAATGTTATACATTAAGTAAAAATAATAATTAATAATTATAATTATAATTGTCATTATATTCATATTAACATCATTCATATATTTATAATTGCACATGTTATCATTTAAAAAATCTAATTATTGTTGAATATATTTACATTGTATATATTATTTACAAAATAGATATTATTATACATAAAGTAAAGCACAATAGTATATTGAAACAAAACTACATGAACATGTTAATAAGAATCAATTATATGAATTGTGGTTGATGAACAAGAGAAGAAAAAGATGTGACACGAAAAGGATACAAAGGAATTTTTATACCTCTTAATCTGGCCTAAGCTGCTCCTAGATTGAGATGGAAGTACTTAATCAGGATTAAAGCTCTTTTTTTTTTAAAAAAACTCGTGTTTGCTCAAATTTTGAGAATTCAAAAAAATTAATGAATTTAATTCACCCCCTTGATCTTCCATCAATATACTCCCTAAAGAAACAACCTATCACAAATCTATTCTAATTTTAATTCCCATTACTCGATTGTTATATTCATTTCAGATTTCTACGAAAAGCTAAAATAACAACAATGTCATCAAGGGAGCAATCATTGCAGGGAAGTAGAGGAAAATGTCATGGGAAATGATATCACTTATTATAGTACTTTTAGTGTTCATTTGTCAGAAAGTTAGAATGAAATTAGAAAATTTTCCCTCTATTTCTATATGGAAATAGGGTGATCCAATATGTGCAGTGAATAATATAAGAGCAATCAAAGAACACAAAAAGATAATCCAAATCTAGCAGACAAGCAGATAATCACCAATACAAGCCAAAAAATCAGAAGAATAAATAAATAACACACAGATTTACATGGAAACTCACAAAAGGGAAAAACCACGGATGACACAACCCAAAGCAATCCACTCTGTGAAGAAGAGGAAAAATATAAGAGAGACTTACAAAAATATGAGAGATAATTCGAAAAACAAGGAGTCTTGCTGGAGAAGTAATCCGGAACAAAGAAGAGCACTCCAAGAAAAAACAAGATTCCTACCTCTTTAAGAAGCTTTCTTCAAAACCCTAATTAATTTTGGGTGGTTAATATATATATATATAAACAAATATTCAACACCCTCAGAAAAAATAAAAAATAAAATAAGGGTTATATGTAACTGTCTCTTCAAAAAATAATTAGGCCATTGGCTTTTTAAAAAATTCAAGGCAAATCTTCAACAACTTCTTTGAAGTGGGGGAACTGATATCACTTCTAATATTTTTGATATGTATTTGTCAAGAAATGAGAATGAAATTTGAGATTTTGGCCTGGATGATTTTTTGTGAGTTTAAAAAAAGGACTATAAGTGGAGGGAAGTTGGTTTTTTTTTTTATAACTCACTTTCACCTATTTTAGTAAAAAAAAATTATTGAAGTTGATTTAGTTAAAATTCCACTTTAGTTTGAAGTAGTGGAAATCACACTTCTCTCCCTTTATGAAAAAAAAAAACACCAAAACAACGGAGGAAAATGATTTGACTTCGCCAATTTCTCTCTGCTCCCACCGAAATAAACGCCTCCCAATTATAGGGCAGGTGTTAAAGGTTACTTAAAAAAAAAAAATTCAAATTCCAATCCCCAATCCCTCAAAATTGTAAATTTAATTCCAATTACTCCTCTACCAATCCAATCTTCTAAATGCTAGACACTTCAAAGCACAACAATCACACATGGCCTAATCTAAAATTTTTGGACAAAAACCTCAAAATAAAAGTGTAATTAAAGTGATAGTCATAAGAAACAATAACAGCATAATAAATTAATATATAGCTCAATTCATTAAAAGCCCTAAAAAATCAAAAGGACTTATCTTGCAATCACTTAGTCTTGAGAAGCAAAGGCCCAACATTATCCCCAGTCTCCTTATTATGCTTCACATGGCTTCCATCGCACAAAGGGAATGTCCCCGATCTCCAGCACCTGAAAACCAAAACCCTCATCCCAATAGAATCAAGCAATCCAAACCAAAAGGGAGGAAAACAAGAGAAGCAATTGAAATCGAGAGGTTATTATATTTATACCGGCAATACGCAGTGAGAGGTTTAGAGAGGTCGGAGACGAGGACGGAATCGACGACCTTGGCCTCGTCCTTGCGGATCTCGGGGTTTATCGTTCCTTGGGCTCGCACCAGAACCGCCATTCTTCGGGTTCCCTGCCGCTGCGGCTGCGGCTGCGGCTGCTGTTGTCTCGATCTGAGGACCTCTGCTACTCCGTAGTAGCCCAAACTTGGCTTCATCCCAACCACGATCGAAGACGCCATTGCCATTAAATTCTCTCTCTCTCTCTCGTTCTCTGGGTCTCTCTTTATATCTGTGGAGCTTGTTTTGGATGGCGGTTGGATATACGAATGGGAAAAGGAGGCTGAGAATGAGGACACGTCAGCATGGTTGAACTTGAATCCACGAGATTGGAAAAAGGACCAATCTGGGCCGTTAACAGGCTAATGGATTGAATATGGAAATGAATGCATTGATCTACTGGTGATTCATTATACTCCATTACTTAATTTTCATAATTGATAACCGAACACAATGTAATTAAAAAAAAGAAACAAACAAAATCTCATTCTCATATTTTATTAGGGAGAATTAGTTATAAACACATCAAAAGTTCTATAATTACATATTTACACTAGAAAAAATATAATTATATATATATCCCTGAAAAATATAAGTAATTACGGGTATGCCCCTATAGTTAGATTTCGGTAATCAAAGTATGGTTATAACTTGGATTAAGATATACAAAAGGTCCAAAATAACCCTTGTACAACTTAAAAAAACTTTTCAAGGGTATATATGCAATGGTATAATGGTAATTTTATATATTTGTTGTTTGTTAATGCAAGGGTATATACGCAATTATGTATATTATTCAAAGGTATGTATGCAATTAACTTTTATTCAGGGGTAAATATGTAATTTCAAAATTTTTTAGGGGTATGCCTGCAAAAACCCCATTTTATTATTATTATTATTATTATTATTATTATTATTAATGTAATTTTTTCTTGAAATAAATAATCTATAATAAGAGAAAAAGAACCAATTTACCTCTCATTAAAAAATAAAAAATGTTCAAGATATTTAACCTTTCCCCCTGTGTTGGGCTAAACTCTCACTCGTTATTAGCTTGATTATACCCGGAATCAAGGGTGAACTCACAGCTATTAACTATATAGTAGAGTATATGAACAACTAGAATAAGCTACTATGATAAATATATACATTTTTGAATCAATGGTTGTTTAAATGCATAACTTAAAAAAAATATATATTGACTTTAAAATTAAATTTTTAAATAGAATAATTGCTATTAGAATATTTAGGAGTATCTGCATACGTTAATTTACATCGTGGTGTGTATAGGAATGTTACTGATATGTTTAGTTGTAAAGATCGAGGTTGATTTACTTGCTATTGCTGTTTGGATTAGGGTTGAGTGAGTTGGCTAATGAGTTACGCCAGCTGAGGTTAGTTTTAAGCTTGACTGCACCGGCATGAAACCGTCAACCTTTTTAATTTATATTATTTTGAAATTTGTCTTGGATGAGTTACTACATTATACATAAGGCGACTATCATAATGTTTCTATACTTATTTTCTTATTTTATATTTTAATAAAAAAAAGCAATTTAGTTTGAGTGGTTTTCTATTTGTTTAGATAAATATTCAATTAAATCAGGCTTTGTTCTAGCTTAACGCAAAATTAAAAGTGAGACATTATTATTAACGCAAACCAGTCTTCTTTTCTGGCCACAATATGGATTATGACTATAACAAAGCTGAGTCGAGTCGAGCTTTGAAGTGTTTAAACTCGGCTCGACAGAATTAGGCTAGCTACAAGCTCAAGCTCGATTCAAACTTTGCTCGAAAAGAAGCTCGTTTATGGTAAAAACAAACTAAGCTCGAGCTCACTTCAAGATTGCCTCAAAAGAAGTATAAAAAATAATAAATCATAATAACTATTATTAATAAATTATTTTTAATACATAAATCCATTAGAAAAGAATATTCATTTAGCAAACTCGTTTAGCATGTTTGCGACTAGTAAGTTCATTATTAGGTTTGTTTAACATAATAGTTAGTAGTCTAGTGAGTTAAGTTTGTTTAGCAAGCTCAAGAGTAAGCCCGTTAGTAGGCTTGTAAAGCTTGCTCACGAGCTTGTTCGTTTATCAAGCTTCTGACAAGGTTTCCAAGTCTTAACGAGCTGAGCAACAAGTGGCTCAACTTCAGTTTGTTTAATAATTCACTCAAAAGTTAAGCTCAAACTCAGCTCATTTAGGGATTGTTTGGTTACATGTAAATAACTAAAAATAGTTGTAATATAAGTGGTTTTACATGCAAGTGAGTATTTAGTTTGATGTAAAAGTTCGACTTATATGTAAGTGAACTTACATCTCATCCACTTTTACCGATATAGTAAAATTAAGTGATATCCACTCATCATGTATTTAATTCTAAAATATTTAATAAAGTAAATTATCTTTAAATTTAATTATAAAAATATTTTTAAGTAATAAAATTAAACAAATATAATTTTTTATGACAAAAATATTTTTTTATTGAAAATATTATATTCTTTTAAAAATAATTATAAAAATATTTTAAAGTAATAAAATTAAATAAATATTAAATATTTTAATAATTTACTATTTATATGATTAAATATTTTTATGAAAAAATATTTTTTTAGTATTGAAAATATTATATTGTTTTAAAAATTAATTAAAAATTATTTTTAAGTAATAAATTAAATAAATATTATATTTTTTATAGTTTAGTATTTATATAATTAAATATTTTATCATAATTGTTTTTATAAAATTAATGAAATTAATTATAATTTTTTTCAAGTAATAAAATTAAAGAAATATTAAATATTTTTTAATTTATTAAATTTATTAATTATTTTTTAAATAAATTATTTTTAATGAAAAGTATTAAATAATTAATAATATAAATAAATAAATAAATAAATAAATAAATAATGGGGATAATCTCACCGACTCACTTATATGGTAACTATACATTTAAACTTATATCAAACCAAACAAATAAAAAATAAATATATCATTCTTAGTTACAACAAAACTAACATCAATTACACTGTATTATATATAATTTTGGTTATAGATAACCAAACAGTGCTTTAATTAATGAGTTTTTTCCGAGCTGAGGTTTGAGTAGGTTGCAAATGTCTTGGATCATTTGTAGCCCTAGCATGGGTGTTACCATGTGAACAAGTTAATGCTAGTAAAATATGTTATTACTATATCTTCACACAAAGCAACATTAATATTTCAAAATAAAATGCTTGCACAGAGATTGGTGCAACTACTAACATAATCAGATGTAATAAAAATTTACAAGAACATACACTTTTCTGTGGGGCCTCCATGAGTTTTGGTCAGTTACTTGAATTTCAAATATTTAAGTTTTAACAAATTCATAATTTCCTAGTGTAAAGATGAAGTTTATTTTTACCTTAAAAATTTAAAGAACAAAACAAACAGAATCAACATCCCAAAAAAGCCTAAATAAATCTTGAAAAAAGTATAGATTCTGAAAGAACTTCTTAGTCGACATCACAAATCATGATATCACACACCAATCAACCTCACATTTCTATCCCATGCTCTTTGTCAAATCCAAAAAGCTTAAACAAAGAAAAAGCGCTATCACTCCACCTTTCATCACCAGTGAAGAAGCCACACTGTCATCCACCACTAAAGTTAACAACTCTCCTCAATATCCAACTAATTTTACATATTTTTTAAATAATGAAAAATAATTGTTACGATGAAAACAAAAAATAATAATATATATATATATATTATTTAAATAACCAAATAAAAGTTCATTCACACAAACACAAGCACATGGGGGCAGTGTTGTCCATTTCCGGCTGAGCACTAGCTACCGACGCGTTCCTTCAAATCCATCCCGCCTCGGGAAATGAACCTCTTCGTAGTACTACTTCCGAGGCAAATCTAACGGTGGATGACCTCCAACAACGGCTAGAATTGATCAACGGCCAGATCTCCTCTCTCATCTTTCGGCAACGTCACGTGCCGTTGCTCCTAAACCCCACACTAACTCTCCGCTTAACCCTGGTTACCTTAACCTAACCCAACCCCAACCTTATATTCTCTCTCTCTCTCTCTTTCACCCTCGCAAAGAAGCAAGAGTAGCTAAGCTTCTGGAGTTCATAGCAATGGCGGAAGGGAAGCATACCTTCTTCTCGATCCTTCTCGTATCTCTAATGGTGGTGGTGTGGTCACCGGCCGGTGACGCTCATAACATCACCGCCATCCTCGATGGCTTCCCGGACTACAGCCTGTATAATAGTTATCTCACGCAAACTAAGGTCGCCGACGAGATCAACTCCCGTGATACGGTGACGTGCCTCGTGCTTCCCAATGCCGCCATGGCGGCTCTCGCCGCCAAACGCCCTCTCGCCGCCATCAAGAACGCTCTCCAGCTTCTCACTCTCCTCGACTACTTCGATCCCGCCAAGCTCCACAACCTCCAGGGCGGCGCCGTCCTCTCCACCACGCTCCTCCAGACCACCGGCAACGAGCCCGGTAACCTAGGGTTTGTGAACATCACCAATCAGCGCGGTGGCAAGGTCGCCTTCGCCTCCGCCGCTCCCGGCTCCAAACCTGATGCTACTTACACCAAAGCCATCAAAGAGGAACCGTACAACCTCTCCGTCGTCGAGATCTCCGCGCCGATCACTTTCCCAGGCCTTCTTGACGCCCCCACCGCCTCCGGTTCCAACCTCACCGGGCTTCTCGAGAAGGCCGGGTGCAAGACCTTCGCCTCCCTTCTTTCCTCCTCTGGTGTCCTCAAGATCTTCGAGTCCGCCATGACTAAGGGCCTCACCCTTTTCGCTCCCAATGACGAGGCCTTCAAGGCTCCGGGCATCCCCGATCTGGCATCCCTTTCTAGTGCAGAGCTCGTCACGGTCCTTCAGTACCATGCGCTGGCGTCTTACACCCCCAAAGCGTCGTTGAAGACGGCGACTGGTCGGCTTGCCACTATGGCCTCCAGCGGAGCCGGAAAGTACGACCTCGGTGTCGTCACTCGAGGCGACGATGTTAGCCTTAGCACCGGCGTTGACAGCTCCCGCGTCGCCAGCACCATTCTGGATGACACCCCTGTCTGTGTACTCACCGTTGACAGCATTCTCCTGCCCGTCGAGCTCTTCGGCAAAGCACCCTCGCCGGCCCCAGCACCAGGACCAGCAGCAACCCCGCCATCACCGACTCCGTCGCCAGTCGAGGCCCCAGCTCCATCACCGAAAAAGGCAAAAGCCCACCCGAAAAAGCATCACTCTCCACCCGCGCCGCCAGCTTCTTCTCCTGCAACTGAATCACCATCAGATGCCCCAGCAGCTGATGAGAAGGCAGCTGACGACAAATCCGCAGCTCCGGCGATGCTTGCCGGAACCCTAATTTCTCTTATCTCCATCATCGTGGCACTGGTTTCCGTTTTGTGAGCGTTCCGTTCCCTGTTCGATAATTCGTGCTGTTATTTTTATTTTTTTCTTTTTTCTTTTTTTATATTTTCCGGTTTTAATTTTCTCGCTTAGCATTCGAGTGGTCTGTGGATTTTGATTTTGATTTGTTCGTTTTTCTACGGCGTAGTTGAAAAGAAGCCCACTTGTGTTGTGATTGACGCTTGAGGACAGACAGGCAGGCAGGCAGGCATGGTGTTTGATAAAAATGTGTTAAGCGAGTGGGATTGGTGGTGGGAGGGAATCATAACTCATAAGAGAGAGAGAGAGAAAGAGGGAGTGGTACATGAGGAGGGCATGTGAGGGCACAGCTGAGCAGGTGCTGCTTTTAATTGGGATTTTGCTTATTGTCTCCTTTTGGCGTTGTTTGTTGTTGTGGTCCATTTGGGTGTTTGGTTTGGTGGGAGCCTTCTTGTTTGTTGGGTTTGGGGTTGGGTTACTTGGTTCACTTCTTCTTTGTGTATGAAACCCACTGGTGGCGTCGCGTTGCAGCATCATCGGTGGGTAGGCCTCAAATCCATAGTAAGAGCGCTTTTCATCAGGTCTCTGTCGACACGGCTAGGTGGCTTTGTGTGGCTGTCCCCCTTGTGTGGTTTGTCTCCGGATCTGTTTCATTGCCTCTTGTGATTCATGAAATTTATATATATATATATATATATCTTTATGAAGTAACTCTATCCTATTATATACATCTTTATGAAGTTACTCTATCCTATTATATTATATGCCTATTTATGATTTAGCATTATATTTTGAATTATATATTTATAAAAAAATTATGTCTGAAACATGTTTTATTTAGATTTGGAAAAAGTGATTATAATATAAGCCAGAGAAATGATGTTTATTTAATAAAGTTATTTAATGATTCAACCTATATAATAAATGATTTTGCAATTTGTATATAAATGAGAAACGCAAATGCCCTAGAATTTCGGTTGGATTTATTTGGTTCATTAACCCTGCAATTATATGTGAATTCATTGGCGTCTCGTCCGTACAAACATCGAAAGTAATTTGGAAGAAAATTAAAGAGACTCTCGTACAGTACAGTCCTTTGAATTTAATCTTTTTCAAAAATATTTCGCCTTCTCTTCCAATTTTAAGACATACGAATGACATTATTACAAATTGCAGATACAGTCAACAAGAAAAGAAAATGTTCGACATATAAAAGCTTGTACTTCTAATACACACACGTATATATGTTTGAATTACACATTTATAATTTAGTCATAAGGATAATTTATTACTACAAAAGGGTGAGAGAGTCGCTAAGTTTGGTGCAAGATATTTATTGAAGGCAACAAATAATTTTTGAGAAAGACGACAAACGTTGAAACCAGGGACAAACACGTGGGGGAGATGCGCTCACCACTGAACTGTGCCCTCACCTTACGCGAGATGGGGATCGAACTCGTGGAGCCACGCTCGACACTCGAGGCGAACGCAAGGGACCCGACTACGCAAGGGACCCGATGCCAATAGACCAAATGGTCGTCGGTAACAAATAAATTTCTGTTTACTTTAAATATGATATTTATTTTGATGTTTTTTTTTACAAATACACCCATTAAAAACAAATCTAAAATTACATATATAACTTCATAAATTTTCTTCCTTTAACATGTGTGTTTGTACATGAAAAATTGAGCTTATTGCATTACCCTTTCCCTTAGCAGTTAACCTTATTAATTCTTAGAGATAATAATAATAAAAAAAAAATTTATTCCTCACTTACAAAACTCGAAACCATTATTTTATTTGGTACCCCATATACTTGTAATAATATTAGAAAAAAAAAATATATATTCTGAAAATTTATATTTATTATAACTCGAAATATGAAAAAATAATCCCAAAATTATATATATATATATATATGTAGGCCTGTATCTGTAAAAACAATTGATTTTTTAAATTTATATTCGGCCCAAAAAGATTACATGATTTGGGCCACTTCTCAAGCCCCGCGAAAGCAAACGAAATCACAAGCAAAGGTCCAGCACGGCCTTCGGATTCGTGGCTTTGGACGACGAGCTCTCAGCAATGGCGGCGAGCGAGAGGAAGCGGCGGGAACCCAGGTATCAATCCATCTTCGATCTCCCAGCCGGGTTCTTCGACTGCTCTCGACTCCTCCGCCCTCTCGAGATCCCATCCAGCATCTCTCTCGCTCCTCGCCCGCCGTCGCCGCCCCTTAGAGCTGAAGCCCCGGCAGAGGGGTGCGTTGATGAAGCGTTTGGGGTGGAGGGAAGAGGGAAGGAGACGGCGACTATATGGACTTGCAACACTTGCAAACAAGGGTTTGAGTCTCTCCAGGACCAGCGCTTCCACTTCAAGTCCGATCTCCATCGCCTCAATGTAAGCTTCCTCGTAATCTTCTCCATTTTATTGTAGAAACTGGAACAATTTGTGTGAAATTTATGGTTTTGCTTAATCTGAATCTTCGATCGCTGTGACCTCTCAATTGCTTTCTTGTTCTTTTGCATCCATGTGTGTTACCTTTTGTGCTTTGCTACTAATATTAACAATAAACGTATTTATGTATCCGAAATTAATCAACTTTTTTGTTGGATTGAAGGCCTTTGTTTGAGAGAATTTTTATAGTATTTGATGTCATATTGTGATTAATTGGAAGTTGAATGATCCTTAATCACTCTACCACTGGTTAGAGTTCCGAAAACAATCTATGAATTGTGCTAATAATACTACTAGAATCTGGAACTTAGTTGATTTTGCTCATGATTTGGAGAAGTATTTAGTGTTTGTTTTGGTCCTCTCTCCATTATCTGTCTTTAACCAAGGGATGCTTCTCTTTTGTCCTGATGCAATGTATAAAAGAGGTTAACTTGTCCTACATGGCTTACTGACTTCTTTGACATATGTAAATACTTATATAAAAGTACTGGTGTGCTTTTCTATTGATGGAAGTGATTAATGGTAAATAAGTAGGGAGAAAACTGAGAGAAAGATTGAATAATGAATCAGGGATTAGTTTTCTTTGTTATTTGTTAGCTGTGATATGTGCTGCAACTTGTCCTTCTTAGACTGAATTTCTTTTAAAAGAGTATAGCATAGTTCTGCTTCCTGCTTCACTTGTTTAATGATGTAACTTTACCTGTTTCTTCAAGCATTTTGTCGTCATCATTTTTTTTATGAGATTTCTTGCTTATAGATTGTTATTGATTGCAGGTTAAATTAAGCATTTCTGGTAAGAATATCATCAAGGAAGAGGACTTTGATGAGTTGGGGGGTGATGCATCCTTCGAAGACTTTGATATATCGAGCATATCTGATTCTGAAGATGAGTCAGAGAAAGGATTATGCAGTAAGAGCAATGAAGAAATTAAACAAAGATTGTTTCTCCATCTTCAGTCAGGAGACACAATTTCTGTTTGGCGTTGCTTGCTTATGGATGAATCTGCTCATCTTTCCCTTGACAATAGTAAATCAAGTCAGTTTGGAGATGCTGGATGTTTGCCGTGCATGGATGAGGTTGACTTGATCAGTAGATTGAAAGCGTTAGTTTGTGAACCTCGAAATAAAACACATTTAAGGGTTGTCTTGCTTGCAAGTGGTGGACATTTTGCTGGGTGTGTTTTTGATGGCAACTCTATCATAGCCCATAAAACTTTCCATAGGTTAGTGAAACAATGCATTCATCTTTTTTTCTTGGAATTGCTGTGGAAATGAGTTGAACTGAGTTTTCTGTGTTAGTTTCTGAATAGTTCTTGCGATGTGTGGTAACATGATTTGCTCTTCTCTATCTTGCACTCAAACAACTCTATTGCCCTTCCATTGATTCTAGTCTTTTAACCATAGACCACATATCTGTTCTTAGTCCTACTTGCTGAATGACCAATATTGATTGATGCCTTTATTCACCAGATTAGATCAAATTGCTGTTGATGAACACTATCTTGCATAAGCTGATTGGTCCAACTTAATATTCTTTTTTAATTTTATTGAACAAATTTTGTTCATTTGAGAAAGTGTACATATGCTACTTTATTTTTATATAGTTAAATCATTATCTTTGAAGTTTTCCTCTTAGCCTGAATCTTGTGTCCTGATTGTCTGAACCTGCTAATATCATTTGTGTGGATCTTCTGATTTTTCTGAGGAGAAACTTGGTTTTAAAATCTTTGACATACATGCATGTTTTCCTGTACAAATTCATTGATGTGTAGATTGATGCAAGTAGGTAATCTAGATTTAAGGGAATGTTTACGTTTCAATCCTTATTGCAATTTCATGCTTCGATACCAGATGCTCTTTTGTTTCTCTAAGATAGGTATCCTTCTCTTGTTGTTCTGTAGGTATGTTGTTAGGGCAAAAGCTGGGAAGAAGCAATCTTCCAAAGATGCAACTGGGAAAGCTGCACATTCAGCAGGTTCAGCTCTTAGGCGTTATAATGAAGCAGCACTAAAAAAGGTACCAATTACTGTGCCATGTAGAACATTCATGTGGATTTCCTTGAGTTTGAATTTAACAGAATTTTAGCTTTTCCAGATGCATTCTGTTCAAACTCGCCATATTATTAATGCTTAAACCTTTGAGATATTGTTTTGTTTAGAGTTGTATGTGCATTGATGCATTCGCATGTCAAAACAACTTAATTTGCATACCTAGCATATGATTTTTATGGTTTTTTTTTCCAAGTTGAATTGTTTCAGCCTTGGTCTGGATCAGTAGCTATGTCCTATTTGAATTAAGTCTCACTATGAATTTATCAGATGACACACTTCTTTAGTCTTCTAACAATCTGTTTGCTTTTGCTGCAGGACATACAAGAATTGTTAGTCTCTTGGAAACAGTACATTCAATCTGCCTCGTGCATTTTCATTTATGCCCCTTCTAAAAATCGTCAGCTTCTTTTTGATGATGAGAAGCCGCAACTGAATTTTCATGAACATGTGGTGCGACATGTTCCTCTGACAGTCCATAGGCCTACTCTTAAGGAAGCAAAACGCCTATACAACCACTTAACACAAATCACGTATGAGGTAAATTGGGAGACAAGTGTGGAGGAGTCTCAGATGAACATAGCTGATGGTCAAAACGACAATCTGGAATCAGATGAAGGACATCTGGATAAACAACTGAAAGTAAAGGAAACCTCGCCTGAGTTATCTTCAGATGCTGAATCCTCAGATTTGAATTTACCAAGTGATGCCAAGAACATAAGTTTTTTACCACCTGAAAATGAATTAACACCTCTCCATGAAGCGGCAAGATCAGGCAATGCTCAACAAACTTTAGAGCTTCTTGAACAGGGCTTGAATCCTTGCATAAAAGATCCAAGAGGTCGAACTCCATATATGTTGGCTACAGAAAAAGAAGTCAGAAATACGTTCCGAAGGTTTATGGCTCTAAATCTTGACAAGTGGGATTGGCATGCTGCCAATGTTCCCAGTCCATTGACGAAGGAAATGGAGGAGACCCAAGCTGCCAAACAGGTAATGATCATTCCTGGTTTCTTCTTGGAACTCTTTTGTAAATTATACCTGATGTAGTAATCATTTAATGCTTCATTTAACTTGTTTGACATGTTAGTGGCCCCTCATTATTGTATGCATCATGTTAAAATGAGTTTGGTTTTGTCATTTGCAAAGTGTAGACATAGTGAGGGTAGTGAAAAATAATATATGATCAAAACTGCTGACAAGTGAGGAATGCTAACAATGAGTTTGGTTATGCCTGGTGAATATGGTAACAGAAAATATTGAGATGGATGTGGTGATGAAAAGAATATTCTAGGGATGGTTACTGGAGTTATAATCTCTAAAGAATGCCTATTCCTGCCATTGCCACACATTTTTTTATTAGACAAGATTTCAATGATAGTGATCTCTTATTATTTAGGACTGTTATCTTCATGGTAATATTGTTCTGCCCTTTGTCTATGGCTGCATAATAAGCTCTATGGAAATTTAACTAAATTTAATTGAAATATTTTCTATTGAAATGGGCATGCAGGCAGAGAAAGACGCCAAGAGGAAAGCTAAAGCCAAAGAGTTGAAGAAATTGCGGAAAGCAAAAGAAAAGGCTAAGGTTTAAATTTTATCGTTGTCCGACTTCCTTAGTCATTTTCCTGATTAACATTCTCATTTTCCTTCACATAATGCTCATCTTTTGCTTTAAATTGCAGGCTCAGGCAGAAGCAGAGAACACCTCAAAAGTTTCTTCACAAAGCCAAGAGACTCCTGCTCCTACCCTCCCAAAACCTCAAACAAAATCTAATATCAAACCATCCATTTCCAAGGAGGTTAGGCTTGAATATTGAATAATTCACACCTGTTTATTCTTCTTCTTTCGATGAGTGAACATTTTGTTCTTAATGTAAATGTAACATTGACCAGGAGGTGCAACAAAGAGCTCTCACAGAAGCCAGAGAAAAGCGAGCAGCTGCGGCCGAGAGGAGGATAGCGGCACTCAATGCTCAACCAGTCAGTACAGCTCCAGCACCAATCAGTTCTCCGGCCGCGAGTTCAGCAACCGACATCAAATGCTCATGCTGCAATGTTTCTCTTGCAGGCAAGGTTCCATTTCATCGGTATCACTACAAATATTGCAGCACTTCCTGCATGCATGTCCATAGGGAAATGTTGGAGGATGAATAATCAATCCTCACCTGATAATCCTTTCCATTTTTGTTAATCATTTATTCAGTTGATTAAATTGCAATATATCTTATGATCCATATCATCAAGTTGCTCATTTATAATGCTTTACAGGGGTAGTAGTTTCAATTAATTAATTGGAAAAAAAGCTGACTAAATTCCCAAAAAAGGCGAACAAAACCAAAACAGCACAAGAAGAATATAAATGGTGCCAATCCTGCCAAAAATAAGAAATTGAAGTCAATGGTCAAAACATCAACACCTAAATCGCATTCCAACCAGTTTTTCACCAAACCAAGCCCGTGACAACAAGAACGCATCCTTGGTTCCATCTTTCTCCTTCTCCTCCATGCAAATTGCAAACAGGGGCTCTGGCATAGCTGCGTTTCTCTTCTTCTCAACCACACAACGCAGTGATTCCATCCCCCGTGAGGCTCCTCTTTTTTGTATTTTTTTTTTTTCTTTTTCCATCAGAAATCACGTAAAAGATATCAATCCATTAATTGATCCCACGTTCAGGCATGCATGCATGCATGCACTTTATGAACATATAACCGCAAAGAAGGAGCGCATCATGTTGGTGTTGTTGTTGACAAGGAGGAGGAGAAGGAGGTGGAGGCTGTAATGGAACCAACCCAAAACTTTGTGGATGTCTACCCTGTCCAAGCTGATGCCGGAGAACGTTGCAACAAGCTCGGCAAACAACCGGTGAAGTTCCGGAAAGCCGGAGCTAAGCGATTTGATAGGCAAGTCTCCTTGGAGACTGGTGTTGCTGCAATGGCAATGGAGGGAAAGAACACAAGAAACGGTGTTGCTAATAAGGATGACAAGAGAGTTTTGACAAGGAATGGGAAAAGTCTTGGAGGGGAGGTTGGAGGAGAAGTCATGCTTAATAGAAAAGGAGATTTCAGCATATTTAGGACAAAATCCACATTAACAAAACAGAACTCATTGTTGCCTTTGAGGAAAGACAGTGAGGTAAATTTACAGAGCATGGATGTTGGTGGCTCTACTGCCGGTGGACAGGAGGAGGTTGAGAACCAGAGTGTTCCTGCCGGCAGGTATTTTGCCGCCCTCCGAGGCCCAGAGCTTGACCAAGTTCGGGTATGTATATATATATATGTTTATATTTTCTAGTTAATTTAGAGTTTCATTATTGATTGTTTAGCTTGAAGAATATAATTAGTATCATGCATGCATGAATCATTTGCATTTAGATTGAATTCTGAAAACTCATGTATGTATGTATATATATATAACAACAAATTAATGCAGGATCATGAAGACATCCTGCTGCCCAAAGATGAACTATGGCCATTCCTACTGCGCTTCCCCATCGGTTGCTTTGGCATGTGTCTCGGTCTCGGCAGCCAAACCATTCTCTGGCGTTCCCTCTCCTCCAGCCCTTCTCTTCACTTCCTCTCCATCCCTCCTCTCATCAATCTCATTCTCTGGCTCTTCGCCGTCTCCCTTCTCCTCACCATCTCCATCACCTACTCCCTCAAATCCCTCTTCTTCTTTGAGGCCATTCGCCGGGAATACTTCCACCCAGTCCGCATCAACTTCTTCTTTGCTCCTTGGATTGCCTGCATGTTCTTAACTCTAGGAGCTCCTCCTTCTTTATTCCCTCATTCTCCTCACCCTGCTCTCTGGTGCTCTTTCATGGCCCCAGTTTTCCTCTTAGAACTCAAAATCTACGGCCAATGGCTTTCCGGTGGCAAACGCCGTCTCTGCAAAGTGGCCAATCCTTCCTCTCATCTCTCCGTCATCGGCAACTTTGTCGGTGCCATTCTCGCAGCCAAAGTTGGTTGGATCGAACCCGCTAAGTTCTTGTTCGCCATTGGCCTTGCTCACTACCTCGTCGTCTTTGTCACTTTATACCAGAGACTTCCCACCAATGAAGCTCTCCCTAAAGAACTCCACCCAGTTTACTCCATGTTCATTGCCACTCCAGCAGCTGCAAGTCTAGCCTGGTCCTCTATCTACAACCAATTTGATGCCATTGCTCGGACTTTCTTCTTCATCGCTTTGTTCCTTTACATGTCTCTTGTTGTCCGAATCAACTTCTTCCGTGGTTTTAAGTTCTCCATTGCATGGTGGTCTTATACATTCCCAATGACCACTGCTTCTCTTGCCACCATTAAGTATGCTGAAGAGGTTCCTTGTTTCATGAGCAAAGCTCTTGCTTTGAGTCTTTCCTTCATGTCATCCACTATGGTTTCTCTTCTTTTCATTTCTACTCTTCTTCATGCTTTCTTTTGGAGGTCTTTGTTTCCTAATGATTTGGCCATTGCTATCACTAAGAAGAAGAGTAATAATGGTGCAAGAGCTCTTGGTAAACAGAAGAGCATTGTTGGTAAGAAGCCTCAAGAGATGAAGCCTTGGTCGTCTAAGCAATCATCTTCTTCTCCATTGGCTGCTCTTGTTTCTTCTTCTTCTACTGCTACTGCTACTGCTACTGCTACTACTATTACTGTTGCTAAGAATGATGATCAACAACGTGGTGAGATTGAGAATAAATTAAGTCATTAATAATGGATTAATTGATTAGATGTTTAGTGCCATGCACGTTATTAATTCATATGGGTTCTTACTTATTAATGGGTGACAGAATATAATGTAATTATATTGAGCTTTTTTTTTTTATCTTTTGTTTTATTATATGAAGTGTTAGAATTATAGAGAGCCAGCAATACCCATCTTAGAATTAATTCTTTCTTTGGATGCTCGATTCTAGAGGTACTTTTTTCAATGAGCATTATCCATAAAATAAAAATTATTTTCATATTCAAAAGCAAATGATTAGTGTTGTTTGAGAAAAAGAAAAAAAATTAAAATGAAAACAAACTAAAGTGGACAACATTTATGATTTGCTTTGTGGCGGGAAACGAAGAGGACAAAAGGGTGTGGTTTGAGAGACCGAAGTAGACCCTGTTCACTGTGGCTAGTATGAGTTTGGTTGCATTACATAGCGACCAAGATTCCTTTGGGATCCCCACAATTCACACCCTCAAAAATATCACACTATCAAATTTACCCTATATATATATATATTTACTATTTTCTTCAAAAGGGAAATCACTCTATTCTTAGCCAACCAATTAAATGTGTCATCCATATCTATATATAATACCATCCTTTTATATTTATTTTAAAATATAAATAATTTAAATAATCATAACCATGTGATAATTATTGTTTTTTATTTGTATGTTTCAAAAAACTATTCTCAAATTTCAGTTTCTCCTTTCAAAAAATCTTTTAAACTTATTTTACTTAATTTTACAATAACAAGACAACAAACAATTAAAACCTAAAAAATAGTAAAACTAGCAATATTATTCTAGTCTTATAAAACGTTAACAATCTAATAAAATATTATTTCTAATCAATATTAATATTCATTAATACATATTATAATATATATAATAAATTTAAAATTTACATTTTTTTAAATAAAATAAAATAAAATAAAATAAAATAAAATAAATTTACTACCGTTGGTCGATCCAAAGGTTCTCTCTGTCTCTCTCTCTCTAAAATTTTATTTTAACCAGGGACATTATGGGAAGAGTGGGGTCATTCCGGTAAAAACAAAGTAACCCGCATCTTCCCAAAAAATCCCAACAAGAAAAGAGGTATTTCATTTCATTTCATTTCAGTGGCTTAAACTCCTCCGCCCTGAAAAACCAAAGACATTATAGATAACTTCAATGGCCTCCTGGGAACAATTATCGTTCCCATAACGCCCCTGCTCTTCCCCAAATGACCCCACCCCCAGCCCCAAACCCCCCGCCCAGGAGCACTCTCCGGCGACCTCGCTCCCCCGCCGCCAACCCTCCTCCTCCGGCGGCACCGCCATGCGCGTCATCGTCCCCCTCCAAGGCGTCGTACAGGGCCGTGGCGGCCTCGTCCTCGGCTCCGTCATCCCTTGCGCGCTCTTCTATCTTCTCCAGCTCTACCTCAAGCGTCACCGCCCCCGCCCTTCGCCCTCTGGCGAGCCCTCCGTCCCCATCCCCAGAACCCAGTCTCGCTCCCTACTCTCCCCTCGCGGTAGCTCCGCTCCCGCCTCGGCCTCCTCCCGTGCCTCCGCCGTCGCCAGGGCCCCGGACTCCCCCTACTATTCCGGCTACCAGGAGTGCTCGATGGATGCTTACCATCCCGTCTCTAATCCTGAGGGGGTTATTCAGCTTGGCTTGGCTGAAAACCAGGTACTACTTCTTTGCTTTGGTTCTATGGTGTCTTGTGATTTTGGGATTCTTCTGGGGATTTAGATTGGGGGTTTCTTTTTGGTTGCAGTTGACTCTGGATTTGGTTCGCGATTGGCTTGAGAGGAATATGAAGGAATCGTTGCTTGGGAACCTGCATGACGAGCTGAACATCAGTGGGCTTGCCACTTACCAGCCATATGATGGATTGATGGACTTGAAGATTGTGAGTAGATGGATTGATTTTTTATTTTTATTTTTATTTTTTTACTGCATTGTTTTCTCTTGGATTATATTTAGTTCACCATGCTTGCTTTTCAGATTTTTGCATTTTTCTTCTCTTGGTGCAAATTTGGTTGCATATTAAGAAAAAAGCATTAAAATTTATGCCTTTTTGTTGCATCTGGAGCGAGAAGTTGGTGTAGTGGATGTGATTTAGATTGGTTTGTTGGACCATGGTCGTTATGGCTTACATTTTAAGTATGACAAGGAGCCTTCTTTAGAAATAATTTTGCCACTCTCTTTGTCATTTGGAGACTTGGCTCAGATGGCTGTTTCTTGGTTGATATGGGGTAATGAGAACGATTGGTCCATCGCTTGTTATATGAGTTGTGAACTGGCAGCGTTGAGAAAGTCATCCTCTTGAAGGGAAAAAATCAATAATAGTAGGTAGAGTGAGTGATATCGGGTTGAGATCTATGTTTAAAATTTGAATAGGAAAATGGTTGCTTTACCTTGAAAATAGTATTAACTAAGAAATGTAAAATAGTATGTTTTATGTGGTTGCATTTGTCAATCGAAAATCCTTTAGCATTGAAAGGGCTAGAATCTTTTTCATAATTATGATTGACCCATAGATAAGATTGCTAGAGAAGTATGTCATCCTAGATAAAGGTTGTTAAAGAGTAAGTTAATGTTAGCAAATGTTTTCATTTCCTATAAAATAGCTTTTGGGGTCTAATTACATATCCATTTTTGGTATGAGAAACATTGGTTTTTAGAATCATGATGTTTTGGTTCTGTGCTTTTTTATTTTCTGTTGTATTTTGCCACTTGTTCCTGATTTTATTTTGGTAGTAATTGCCCCTGATATTTATGTCTCAATTCTGGTTTAGATCTTTGCATGGTTTTGATGTATTTTAAAGATTTGGAGATGAGGCTCCTGTCCTTTTCATTAGGCTTTTTGATCTTGTCTTGCATAAAAACTATATTTGGTACTCAGGGAATTTGTCCATTGTTCAGAATTGTTCATTCTCCCTGCTATTTATATTGCTGTGACTGAAATAACTCTTGTAGCATTTGAAACTATTTACAGATTAAAATTTCTGGTTGAATAGTGGTAGTAAGATGGGGTAAAATTTATAGGGTTAAATATTGGTAATTGGAAGCAATTGTCGGCAATGACCCAGTACAATATCTTATAACTGCCAATTTGTGCAACAAGTGGTGGCACATCCTGGGACATAAATTCTTGCTTTGCTAATATTATTCTCTGTCTCCATCTCTATCTTCTTTTCTAGTACAATTTGTTGGGATTTGATTTGCATCTGTGCTTGATCTCCTGTTAGAGCATCCATATGATTCAAATGGTAAAGGGGAGTGATATCTAAATGGTGTGCCTGTCTATAGCGTGGGCCACAAAATGAGCTTAGTTAGGGGGCGTTCATTTCAGGGAAAGTGGGGGGAAGTGAGGGGAAGTGGTCTGACTTCCCCGACTTCTGGTGTTCATTTGTGCTGAAGTGGATTTTGAACTAAGCCCACTTCAGTATTTTTTTTTTACTGAAGTGGGGGAAGTGAGTCAATCTATAAAAACCAACTTATTTTCACTTCTAAAGTCTTTTTTGAACTCATAGAACTTCATCCAACACCTAAATTTTTCGATTCTATTATCACTTCCCCCCACTTCAGGGAAGTGGCACTTCCTTCACTTCCTGACTTTCCCTCACTTACAGTGAAATGAACGCCCAGAGGAACTAATTCTGAAGTGCTTGTTGAAGTCTAGAAAATGTGGTTTTTCCTAACTACTTAGGTTCACTTAGAGCTAAACAGTAGTCATTTTGAGGATTTAAGTTGTTTGTAGCTGTTGACTAACATTTGTTTTGGTTGGTTGAACAGGCTATGGCTGGATTCATGTGTCAAGTTATGCAAGGATCAGTTTCATTTAATCCTTCACAAATCATCTTAACTTCAGGTGCAACTCCAGCAATTGAGACTCTCAGCTTCTGTCTTGCAGATCCTGGAAACGCATTCCTCATTCCTTCTCCGTATTATCCAGGGTAATTCTCTTTGATCTAACTCATCCATACTTAGCAATTGAACATCTATATCATCTTCTGAGGTATTGTTAATAAACAGGTTTGACAGGGACATTAAGCTGCGAACAGGCATAGAATTAATTCCTGTTCCATGCCGAAGCACCGACGGCTTCAGTTTAAGTATTGCTGCTCTAGAACGAGCGTACACTCAAGCAAAGAAGAGAGGTGTAAAGGTTCGTGCTGTTCTTGTTTCAAACCCCTCCAACCCAGTTGGTAATCTGCTGAGTCGGGAGACACTTTATGACCTTCTGGACTTTGTTACTGAGAAGAACATTCATTTGATATCTGATGAGATATATGCTGGTTCAATTTATGAAAATACGAAATTTGTAAGTGTGGCTGAAGTTGTCGAGGCTGAAGATTTTGACCGAAGCAGGGTTCATATTATATATGGTCTGTCCAAAGATCTCGCTCTTCCCGGCTTTAGAGTGGGAGTCCTATACTCCTACAATGAAACTATCCTGGTTGCTGCAAAGAAGTTGGCAAGGTTCTCCTCTATTTCAGCTCCCACACAGCGTTTGCTGGTCTCAATGCTTTCTGATGTGAATTTCATTACTGAATATATTGAGATAAACAGGGTAAGGCTTCGTAAAATGTATGCTTTGTTTGTGGATGGACTGAAACAATTGGGCATTGAGTGTGCTTCTAGCAGTGGGGGTTTCTACTGTTGGGCAGATATGAGTAAGTACATTCGATCATACAGTGAGAAAGGGGAGCTGGAGCTTTGGGATAAGCTATTAAATGTGGCTAAGATCAATGTAACACCTGGATCATCCTGCCACTGTATTGAGCCTGGATGGTTTCGTTGCTGCTTTACAACACTGAGTGAAAGAGATATTCCTGTAGTTATCGGGCGGATAAGGAGTGTTATAGAAAGCTGTAAAGTAAATCATTAAAATGCTTGACACTTGTATTCAGGTTTTGCATTCTTTGCTATAAAACAAGTCTATTCATGCTTTACAATGTGCACACAAGTAGGAAGGATAAGATGTTGCCGGCGAAGTGGGTGATTCTTCACTTCATGCTAGGGTCTTCATGATGATTATCTGTCACAATTGCCAATACAAAGACTCCAGGATTTCTGGAAATGGAAATACATTTGAGCTGACAGGAGAAATATGAACTTAAAGTGACCGTCTGGTGCTGCACCATTGCTGACATTTGTTAGTTGGCAATAAGTACACCAGCCTTGTCTCCACCAGTTCCAAATGAAAAGCACACGAGGAGGTTCTTCCGAATGTAGTCCTGCAAAGTTGTGAACTGGTTAGAAATGTCTCTAGCATGAGAATCTTCGCTGTCTTAAGTTCTACTGCAAATTTACATCTCAGAAACTTCAATACTCATGTAAATGTGATTTTGCGGCCATATTGTCTTTTGGATGCTTTTCTATGATAATTTATCTGATTCAATTCTTCAGGGCATATTATACCACTGTATTGCAAGAGAAGTTACCATTGGCATGCTTGTTGGTTTCTTCACATCAGTTGGCTTCATTCTGCAGCTTAATTTCCTGCTCAGCATCATCAGTTCTCCAAGTGTAAAATTCCTCTTCACTACCAAGCTCAAATTCCCACTGTTCTCTTCCTTCAAAGTATGTACTCCCATTGATGATTCCACTGGCAATACAGCCTTGTCAAGAAAACCTGCATTAGGAGAAGACAAAGGGAAGAGCAACTCTAGTTCCGAAGAATTCAAGCTCATATTATTATTATTATTATTATTCATCACCGATGAATGATCGGAGCTGCTGTCAGTGTCTGTTCCTGAAACCGAAAACTGGTTCTCAGTTTGGCTGGAGGACTTATCCTCCTCACTGTAAGTACTCTCCTTCTCCTCTATGAAAGGATTGTAAGAAAGGTTTGCAATAATGGAAGAGGTTTCATGGCTAGATTGGTGCAAGTGAAGAAGTGGTTTTCCAGGCTCCTGTTCCCATTGGAAAGGGACTGAAACCACAAGCTTTGGCTGTGAGGGTACTGTGTAAAATGGTGCTGGACCTTTGGATGCCCATTCTTTCTTTGGATTTCCAGGTCTCTCTTCCCAGAGGAATGGGACTGAGATTGTTTGCCATTCTCTCTTCTTGGTATGACCCTGTTGTTGAATGCTTGCCTCCATTTTCTCTTTGTTTGCTCATCTTCAGCTTGAATTTAGTGTGCCATTTATATGCAGATAGAGCTACTTACTGTAGGAAAACATGATGCATGTTAGCTTAGCTGCTCCTCTAGCAAGTGTGGTCTGGTTCACCCACGCTACCCTCGCTTTGGTGGGTTTGGAGAATTGAAGTCATTAGCCCTGGAAATAGGCTGGAATTGAAAACAATTAATTAGTTCTTAGTCAAAGGTGATGAATTCGGCGCCAACATCTGTTAAAATAAGATAAATTTGTTTTGTGAGTTGTTGTATAGTTTTTTAAAGGTAAACAACTTAAATGGTTCTTTTTTTTTTTTTTTCAATGTGTTTTTATTTTGGTCACCCAACTTAAAAAAGTTATAATTTGGTTATTGACCTTTAGATTTTATTGCGATTTGATAACCCGAGCATACGCATGGCTAGAGGTGGGCACGGGCCGGTTAACCGGGCCCGCCGGGTCCGGTTCACCAGAAGCCGGACCCGGAACCGGCCCGTGACCCGGCGGGTGTAATGGATGGGGTTTGAACCTAGGATCTCTCACATGGAAAAATAACATTAACCAATTGGCCTACTAATTTTTCTTGTTTTAATTTAAAACATAAATAAATATAAAGAAGTTACAAAATATTTTTTAAATTTAATCCCAAACAAAAAAAAATTTAAAATAATTTATAATAACTTAAAAAATTTTAAGGCATATCAAAAATAATTTTTAAAAAAAGGATAAAAAAAGCTACATTTTTTTAATTTATTTATCTATCAAATTAAATTATTAAGCACCTTTTTTTAAGTCTGACAAAAAAATGTATGTATCAAGTACTTATTCTTATTTTAAATTGAAGTTATCATCTACTTATTTATTTATTATAATTAGGGTTGGGCTACAGATTTTTACTGCAGTGCTCTAACAATAGGGGTTATTATTGTGATTATCATGTTGTCGTTGAAAAAAAGTTACTAAATCAAAAATAATATGGTGTGAACCATTTATTCAAAGATATTCTTTTTTTACTAATATATTTTTTTATAAATTGATTTACATAATTTAAAAAAACAATTTTTTTGTAATTTTTTTATTTTATAAATTGAAACAAAAATAATCTAATATATATGTAATAAATTAGAGTCTAGTTATTTAAGAGAATTTAAGAGTGATGCGTATGTAGAGATTTAGTGCTTATGAGTAGAAAAGACAATTAACAAAATAATTATTTTTTTAAAAAAATATTTATGAAAAATTTATTGTTTGATACTTTTGATATTTTATTAATTGATTTGTATAATTTTTTTAATTTATTATATGGTTTCTTAATTTTTTTATAAATTAAATATATAAAATATTTTAATCCATATCTTACATTTATCTATATATAATTCTTTCTAATAAATATTAGAAACAAATTGTAGCTTCAGTGGTTGAGTTTTTTTGTTATCCGAGTTCGAGATCGTGGGTTCAAATCCCATGACCAACAAATCTTAGTATTTAAAAAAACAATAATATTAACCGAGTTTGACCCGGCCACGCCCGAACCGGAGTTTTTGACCCTGCCAGTCACGGGTTGGGAAAAACCCCAACCCGTGAACCGCCCATCTACGATTCATGGTCGATGTGAGCCGTGGGCGGTTTTCACGACGACCCGTGCCCACCTCTACGCATGGCGTATGCCCGAATCATAACTTTTTAATGTGGGATGATTGAAATTAAAACACACGAAAAAATAAGGGAATATTTAGATTGTTTACTCATTTTTTTTTTATTGTTTTTGATCTTTGACATATCAGTTTTCGAGATGAGATACTGGAAGCTTTATAAAAAGTATATATTTTTTTATCAAAGGGTTTTTGCATATGCAAGAAGTTAGTTTAAAATAATTTATTTAAATGATCAAAATCTTTGCGATTTAATCTTCATTGATCAATCATATCAATTAGGCTCTATGGCTTCTTGTTTCTTTTTAAATTTTTTTTTCCCTTACTATAAGTGTCTGTATATATATTTTTTGAACCACTGAGTTAAATCTCAATTTTTGATATAAAGGGAGAATAAATAAAACATAAAATAGCTTAAATACCATAAACTATATGTTTTTTTTTACATGAAGCAAAGGAGTAAAAAAAAAATAATATATTGACAAAAGTGATTTAACTTTCACCAAAGATTAAAAACAAGTGGATGAATGAATTTTGTCCATACTTGTCCATGGCTGTATACTTTTGTCTTTGTATGCAGGGACACTAATGAAAGGGAAATGACCTTTTTTTAGCTGGATTTCTGGATATGAGTTAGATCAATCACGAGAAACCAAACGGGTCAATGCCCTTCTTTTGCTCCAATTTATTCCTCCTCCTTAACACTGCAATCTCTCCTCCTGTCCCTTTTGCGTACTTTGCCCCTTCCACCAGGGATCATTAACTTTTTTATAATCAACTAATAATTAAATAAATATCAACCTTAAACACACATATGTTTTAATATTTTTCATTTACTTTTTTTTTTCTTATTAGTTTCCTCCCCCATCCCATTATTTTTTTTATTTTTAATAATTTTATTTACTACAAATTTATAAAAAAAATTAGAAAAATTTCAGACAGATTATGTGTTATAACAAATTGAAAAATCAAAAGAGAAATTTAGTTGTTAGTTTAGAGCAAAGACTAAAACATATATTTATTAGATTATTTCCATTTTTTTTAAAATCATTATTATTATTATTATTATAAATATGGATAAAGTATGATTTATGAAAGCAGAAATTTAGTTTTTATGAAACTTATGTCATTCACTCATACAAATTAAAATTAAAATTCGTCTCCCTCACACTCACTTAATGAATAGCTAATGCAAAAAAATTCGGTGCCAATGAATGAAAACTGTGGTTGATATACTAAAATTTTTTTTCTCATAAAATTTATTTATTTATTTATTTTTATAATTTATTTCATAAACTTAATTTTTCTATAATTCTCTCATTCTCTCTCTCTCTCTCTCTCTCTCTCTCTCTCTCTGAGGCTTTGGCAGTGCTCCACTGAAGCACCAAAATGCTCTCTCACTTCAATGGCTCCTCTTGGATTGAAGAAGCCGAGGTCGGCGCCGGCGACGGCGCCGGGCCTTCGTGGCAGCCGAGAGCTGAGGCCGGCCCTTCAGAGGATGATCCCGATCTCGGCGGGCTTCCTTCCTTCAAATCCATGCTCGAAGATCCATCCTGGTACTTCTCCTCCGACGCTGGCGCCGACCAGTGCCCTTCCGGCCGTTTCCAGGGCCTGCAGTCTCACCAAGATCTCGCCTTTCCCACCGATTCCTCCTCTTTCGTCAACAAACCCATCTCTTTCGACCCTGGCTTCGAGCTCTCCTTCGATGCCCCGGCCCCCGTCTTCGATTTGAGCTCCAAATCGCCGTTTTCCAACCCGATTGTCTTCGAGAACACCCCAGTTTTCAGTAGGGCTAAGGTTTTGAGGCCACTTGATGTTTCCCCGCCAGTGGGCGCGCAACCGACTTTGTTTCAGAAGCGAGCGGCGGTGCATGGAGTGAAGAGGAGTGAGGAGGAGGAAGGGAGTGGGAATGGTTCAGGAGTGAATTGGGATTCAGAGGACGAGAGGAGGAACAGCAATGGCGGGAATAATGTCGCAGTGCATGGAGGTGGTGAAGTGAAGGAGGGGAAGGGCAAGACGAAAGGACAACCTGCGAAGAATTTAATGGCCGAACGGAGGCGAAGGAAGAAGCTCAACGACCGTCTCTACATGCTCCGATCTGTGGTGCCCAAGATCAGCAAGGTATGACAAAGTTTGATTTTTGCATTTTTCTTGATTGACTCAGTAATGCATTCTATTGTTTCAATAACTTGTGAGGTTCTTTGTTGAGATTTTGAATTTCACTGGTTCTAGTGCTGTGAATTATAGATAGATTTATAGAGCGCTGTTTGTTTACTTTTAAGAGTAAATGAAAAAATTGGAAACAATGGAGGAGAGTACTTTCTTTTCCCTTGGTTTGCATTTGTTAGGTTGATTTACTGAGGCATTGTATCTTTTGAATATCTTGTGAAGTTCTTTGTGACACTTTGAATTCACTAGTTCTAGTTGTGTAGATTGGGGATTTATGGTGTTGTTTGTTTGCTTTAGAGTTAAAAATAAGATGGAAATAAAAGAAGGAAAGCATTTATTTTTATTTGTATTTTGTTTGATTGATTTAGTGATGAACTATGTAGTTTGAATAGCTTGTGAAGTTCTTTGTGACAGTTTGAATTTGCTAGTTTTGGTTGTGTAGATTTTAGATATATAGATTGTTGTTTGTTTATTTTAGAGTGAATTGGAGGATGGAAATTAAAGAAGGAAAGCATTTTTTTTGGTTGCCTGATTGACTTAATGATGTATTGTGTAGTTTGAATGGTTAAAAAAGTCCTTTATGGCACTTTGGACTAAATATAAGAGATGGGAATAAAATACAGAAGGCATGTTCTTTTCTTTTCTTTTCCTCATCATTTGCATTGGCAACATGTTTAGATTATATGTAGAAAAGATAATTAGCATGTTTAGTCTGCTATCTGCATGTAGATTTGAACCAATTTAAATAATATTTAAAATTTGCCATCCCATGTATTCCTTTATGATTTTAATTACCATCTAGGTTAGATAACAATTTCAGGCATCAAGACTCATAGTCTGGCAGTATTCTTTTATTACTTCAATTTGTTTCATGGCCTCTTTGGACTGTGGTAAAATGAAGGAACAGAGCTGAGAGGCAGACAAAAGAAACCAATTGCTTGTACACATCCTTTTCTTCATTCAAATTCTGATGAAGAAGGATGAAAGTTGTAGGACAAATTATCAACACAACAACTACTTGCTTCATCGATCATTTTGATCTGGTAGATCTATAGATTGTATTTCTTTCTTTATAGTGTTTTACATGTGTGGTAAATTCTCCTTTTTGACAGATGGACAGAGCCTCTATTCTGGGCGATGCCATTGAGTACCTGAAGGAACTTTTGCAGAGGATCAATGACCTTCAAAATGAGCTTGACTCAATACCTCCCAATTCTTCTCTGCCTCCCACATCTATACCTAGTTTTCACCCTTTGACACCCACGCCGCCAACGTTGCCATGCCTTGTTAAGGAGGAATTATGCTCAAGTCCTTTGCCAAGTTCAAACAGCCTACCCGCCACGGTTATTTCATTCAGCCTTAATCTCAGTCTGATCTTTGATCTTAGTTTCAGTCTAATTTTACATTGCTCTTCATGTATTTGTTAGTTACCGTGCAAAATAGAATCTACTCTCATGTTAGTAAAGAGATATTCACCGCCAACTGTTTGAAAACCAAGCTGCTTCTTTATCATCTACAGTTTGTTCATGTAGGTTGAAGTCAAGATGCAGGAAGGCGGAGCCGTCAACATCCACATGTTTTGTGCTTGCAGACCAGGTCTGCTTCTTTCAACGATGAGGGCTCTTGATGGTCTAGGTCTTGACATTCAGCAAGCAGTAATCAGCTGCTTCAATGGTTTTGCTATGGATGTTCTCCGAGCCGAGGTAGTCTTCCTTTGCTACAATCTTCACCTAAATTTCTCTCAATACTTATTCTATCGCTGAACATGTTTTTTTTTTCTTCTTGCCTTCTTATCAGCAATGCAATAATGGAACTGGAGTCCTACCAGAAGATATCAAAGCAGTGCTCTCTCAGTCTGCAGGCCTGCAAAGTTTAGTGCAGTAAAAGTGTGTATCAATGGATGATGCAAGTTTGCACAAACATATTACAAGCCATTTTGTTGATCCTGTTGTTTCAACTTGTCTCAGATGAAAAGGAAATGGTTCAAGTTGTAGACTGTGATGGGCACTAATATATTCCAACTTGTAGTTTTATGTTTTATGCATTTTGCCAATTAACTTTTCATAATTTCAATGCTCATTTTATAAGTATCATTCTTGTGTATTTTTTTTTAAATAATTATCCTGAAGAAATTCTTTCTTGTCCTTTTCAATTGGCACCATATTTTAGCTGTAAAAATAAAATTCCTGATTATCAAGATGAAATCCAGTTGATTAAATGGTCCACATTCTTTATTTTAGTGCCCCAACAAAGGTTCTTCAAGTCTTGCCATCAAGGGACAAGGGATACCGACTTACCTTGAAACTAAATTACATTATAGTTTATATTATATATATATATATATTCTATTTTTTGTAGGAGAATTATGTTAAATTAAAAAATTAAAAAATTTATTCACATCATGATCTATTTATATTGGATCATTTGCGTATGGAACCTACGCAAAGTGAGAGCATGATGTTGTTAAATTTACGGATACATCCCACATTAGTACATTTCCCTAACTATTAATCTTAAATGAAAATGTTAACTGTGTAATGTAAAAAATAAATAAATAAATAAATAAATGATAATATGTAAGTTTTTAAATTTCAAGATGCTTGCTACTTTAAAAAATAAAAAAAATAAAAAAAAAATAAAAACAAGAGGCTCTCGAATTTTTACAAGTTTGTTTATATCTAAAAACTTTTTTTTTTAAATACCAAAAAAAAAAAATCTTTCTTAAAAATTAATATTTATTTTTTAAAATATTTAATTCTAGGTAAACTTGTTGGTGTCTACACCTCAACAAGCTCGCTAGCCAAGTGCAAACTTACCGGAGTTCTTTGAGTTTAGAATGAATTCATCGGTGAAGAAATATAAAAAAATAAGAGTCCAATAATAATTTTAGTTTATGTAAAAAAAAATAATTTTATACAAGTATGCATTCCTTTTATTTGAAATTTAAAAAGAATAATGGCTCCATCACCAAAAAAAAGTCCTTTTCTTACACAAAACACAGAAAAACAAACCAAAATTTAGATTTGAATTGAAAAAAAAAGAAGAAAAAAAAAATACTAGTAGAGCAAATTGCCAAGATCCATTTTCTAGCACTTGCTCACTTGCTGATATTGTGAATTAGGGTTTTGGACTGGTCGTAGATCATGGCAATGGCCGCCCAATCTGTAGCTCGATCTCATGCTGCTTCGATGAATTCACTAATTCATCCTATTTCTTTGCGAAATTCTTTGAAGAAGAAGAAGAAGAGATTTGATTCATGCCGTCAATTTCTTTGCAAGAAGAGGAAGGAGGAGAATTGGGGGATAAAGGGTTTGAAGGAGCGTTGCCAGAGAAGAGTAAATGCTATTGTGGATCAGAATGTGGAGGATGATGAGATGTCAGGGTTGGATTCTGATGACGATACCAATCTTTTGAGCATTGTCATGAAGTTTGGGGGATCATCAGTGGCTTCAGCTGAGAGAATGAGGGAGGTTGCAGACCTGATTCTTAGTTTTCCTGAGGAGAGGCCAGTGATTGTCCTCTCTGCCATGGGGAGGACAACCAACAAGCTCTTGGTTGTATGTAGTGTTGATCAACTAAACTTTGTTTGATTTTATATGCAAGATGTTTAGCTATCGCTTGTGATTTAGGCTGGAGAAAAAGCTGTTTGTTGTGGTGTATCACATGCATCTGCCATCGAAGAGTTGAACTTTATAAAGGATTTGCATCTTAGGTAATAGGATCTTGTGCTGTATTTGTCCTCAAATTGTTATACTGCGGTGGTTGTTTTGATTTGTTGTTTGATTTCTTTTTGCAGAACAGCAGAAGAACTTGGGCTTGATAGTTCTATGATTTCTGTTATATCCTGTGAGTACGTGTTGCTTTTTGTATTTTGTTATGTTTCAATGGAAGTTTGTCCGCAAGTGGGAGAAATAAAGTTGTGTGCAATTCCTTGACCAAAATTTGTAGGCATTCCTTGGTTTATTTTATGTTTTGCATTAAACTTTTAGGTTGCTATTGAGGTACGGCATGACCTGATTTTGCAGGGATTCCTTGGTTTGTTTTCTGATTTGCATCAAATTTTTAGGTTGATATCGAGCTGACTAGGCTAAAGACAATAGAATTGTAGAATAGAAAACCGTGGAGATGAAGTTGGTAAATTTTATTTATGGCGGATCTCAAAATATTTTGGTTAAAGATGATATATTTTAGAAAGATAGTGGCATTATTTAACAAGCGATATAATGAAAAATCTGATATATAAGTAAGAGAACTTACCATTCTTGTTGGATAGAAAACCATGGAAGTGCTTGAAGTATTTATATTTCAAAGGTGAGTGAGGCTATGTGGAGGATCTCTATCTTCTGGTGAAAGCCCTCTCAAATTTTGAAGATCTTTGTAGCTAAGTGGCTGATTATTATGTTTAACTATATTATGCAGGCTAGTAACACATGTGATGGAAGAATACTTTGTTCATTAGGATAAGTGTGGCATGTGATCTGCTAACTATTTTGAAATATGAATCATGTTTTGTTTAATGAAATTCAGAGAAAATCTAGAATGGAGACTATCTTTCTCATTAAATAAGGTTCCTATATGGTGTTTGTTGATTTATCAAAAGTATATGATTATGTACCTAGTGATGACATGCCTTGAGTTTTAGAAAAAGAATCTCGTCCATGTTACATTAGGGCAATTGATGACATTAGTGATGGATTGGTTGTTGTTAGGGTAACTAAAGTGCAACATCAATTAATTTGGTTAATATGGTTATAAATATATAAGCTTAGGTCTCTTATCCTACAAGCTTAAGCTTTAGAGTTGGATTAAGTCTATATGATATGATTGGTTTGCATCGAATCTGGTATCCCACATTAAAATAATTAATAGTTCCAGATTGGTTATTTTGGTAAATATGGATTTGAACATATAAGTTTGTGTTTCTCATTTTATAAGCTTAAGCTTTTGTATTGAATGTAGTTTAGATAATATGATTGGTTTGCATCTAACCCGGAATCCCATATTAAAGTAATTAATAGTTCTACATAGGTTAAATTGGTAAACATGGATTTGAACATATAAGTTTGTGTTTCTCATTCTATTAGCTTAAGTTTTTATGTTGAATCTAGTTTAGATAATATGATTGGTTTGTATCTGATAGTTAATATTGTCAAAACCAGTTAGGTGATGATAAGGAAATCCTAATTGTAAGAAGTATCATTAATAATAACTAATAAGAATTGATATGAGTCCACTGGATGTAAATAATAAGAGAGAATTGGATTGCAATTGGTATTAGTAAGAAACAAAAATATTCCGTGACTCAATTTAAGTGTTTTCGTTAAGAACATGTTTTTTGCCATTGATCTTTGTAGTTAGTTCTCCTAGAGCATTTTAGGCTACCTAAGTTCTATATTTGAATGTGAGGGGATTCTTTTGATATAGTTTGATTTGATCTTTATTTGGTGTCATTATTAATCTGACACATTTGCAAATGGTCTCTTTATGATAGAAACTTTCTGAACTTTGCAGTTATGTTGAATGATCTAGAACAGCTGTTAAAAGGCATTGCCATGATGAAAGAGCTGACGCTTCGTACAAGAGACTATCTAGTTTCATTTGGGGAATGCATGTCTACAAGAATTTTTGCAGCATACATGAACACAATTGGTTCTAAAGCGCGGCAGGTAGGGTCTTTGTAACATTGTTCACCAAGAAGGATTTAGTAAAATGCTACGTGTGTGTTGTATTATAATTTCTGTAATTTATATTCTGAAGATGTAAGTGAAAATTAATGATTCGTGTGTTCTGAAACAAATTTTTTATGTGCACGGGGTAAGGTATATAGTCCTAGTTGAGGTTAAATAGAACTTTAGATAGTGAATAATATTGAGCAAATAGGTAAAAATCATGATGTCAACATATAGATTTCTCTATCTAGTTATATCCATTTATACTCATAAATCTGACATGAAGATGGATCGTGTAAATGTAATGGTGTTTAAAAGATGGAATTTTTGTTGAATGTTGTGGGTGAAATATATTTCATGAATGCTTCATGTTGAAAATTTTCTTTAGAGCTGAATTTATGGATTTGTAAGACTGGTGCTAATGTTATTTTAGAGCATTTTCTCGATTGGAAGTTATAGTTCCATTTGCGGAAGCCTTGTCTATGTTGGATGGATTTTTATGAAACTATGTCATTTCTTGTAACAATAGCAGCATCATATATTGTGATTGTATAATTCTACCTACTTGGCTTTTACTCTTGTCTTTGATTTATGCATAGGCCACAAAATAGTGCTGGTTGTGCTATAATGGAATGCCAAAGTTTCTTTTTGATTTCTTCCTAGATGCGATATCACCGTGGTTCAACTTTTGCTGGTTTACTTTCTGCTTCCTCATTACAGCTTACTGGCTTGAGTTATCATTATAACTAATTTGATTTCTTTAAATTTTGCAGTACGATGCATTTGATATTGGTTTTATAACCACAGATGATTTTACAAACGCTGACATCTTGGAAGCAACATACCCTGCTGTGGCAAAGAAGTTGCATAGTGATTGGACTAGTGATCCTGCAATGCCTGTTGTCACAGGTTTTCTTGGAAAGGTGATATTCTGTCTACTTTTCTAGCATGGGTGAGTCTTTTCACAATCAAAAAACCTGAATTCATTGCCATATGATGCACAAATGACAGGGATGGAAATCACGTGCTGTGACTACCTTAGGGAGGGGTGGTAGTGACTTGACAGCAACAGCTATTGGTAAAGCATTGGGCTTACGTGAGATACAGGTTAGTTCAGAAGTACATTCATAGAGAGAAATTGGGATATCTTTCACTTGCATATAAACCTTTTGTCGTCTTCTATTGAACATATTATGATAATATTTGATATTATTTTTGTTTATTAACCTGTTTATATGCCAATTTTATTAGTAAAAAATTTTAACACAAAAATAATAATATAAAAATGAGCTTATGACACCATATTAACCCTAGGCACCAGGCTCTAACTATTTCAGTGACCTACTCTTTAGCTAAATCTGGCTTGAAAATAGCTTCCACCATTAAATATACAGCTTACCAAACATTTAGAATTTTATAAGTATTTTAATTAAAATGAGTGACTCAAGCTGTTTTAAATGTGATCATATAACCTGGTCTTGTATTTTTGAAGGTTTTAGTTATTGGAGATTTCTGAAATCTTTGTCTCCTTTCTGTAGTGATGTTGGTGGTATGATAGGACTTTGAGGATGTTTTGAGCCTCTTAGGGTCATTTTTTACATCCAATTACCTCAAAGTTATCTTGCTCCCACTTGGACTTTTCTTTCCAGGTCCAAATTCACCCTAAGGGTTCAAATAATAATAACAACAAAGGCCTCTTTCGAAGGTTTTAGTGCAGTTTCTTGAAATGAAACTTAAATAGGCCCTTTCTGCAAACTGTTATGATTGCAAGAAATGTTCTCTTCCATTGCAGGTTTGGAAGGATGTTGATGGTGTTTTAACTTGTGATCCCAATATTCATCCCAAAGCAGAGCCTGTCCCATACTTGACATTTGAAGAAGCAGCAGAACTTGCATATTTTGGTGCACAGGTCAGCTTTTATGTGAGGTCTTCTATGTGCTGAATATGCTTGCTGGTGGTTAGAGAAATTTCTGTGAGGGCAAACAAGTCTTTGTTTTCTTATGCCCAAGCTATTTAATATGGCATAAGTATCGACTTTGTTTTTTTACTAAAATGGATGTGTCATTCATGTGAGTTCTCCCGTAATGCAACTGCTAATGATTATAACTGCTTTGCAGACACACCATTTGAACATCACCTAATTATTAAATAAAAAATTTGAGTTTTAGTAATTCAGGCTGAATTATGTGGTGGATTTAGAATGTTGTTGTTTTCGATTGTTTGTGTGTCATTAATGATGAGTTCGCCCATGGTTCTTGTGCAGGTTTTGCATCCCCAGTCAATGAGACCTGCTAGGGAAGCTGATATACCAGTTAGGGTGAAAAATTCATACAATCCCCAAGCTCCAGGTACCCTCATCACTAAGGAAAGGGATTTGAGCAAGGTTTGCAGCTTTTTCTTAATTCTGTGTTTGCTTTTCGCAAACTTCTTAGTTGGAAGGGTGGACATTAGTGAAATGAACTTGATATTTGTATGTAATTCAGGCTGTGCTAACCAGCATAGTTTTGAAATCAAACATCACAATGTTGGATATTGTGAGCACTCGAATGCTTGGTCAATATGGTTTCTTAGCAAAGGTAAGATCTCCGGTTCTTATTACCTCTTTTGAATTTTTGTTGTACTTTGTTCATCTGTAACTTGTATTTAAAATACAGGTTTTTTCCATTTTTGAAGACTTGGGCATCTCTGTTGATTCTGTGGCTACGAGTGAAGTCAGTATATCTTTGACATTAGATCCATCAAAACTTTGGACCAGAGATTTAATTCAGCAGGCAAGCATTTAACAGGAAACATAGAATTTATCAGTGCCATGCCCTTGCATTAATCAACCCTTAAGAAATAGCATTATAGACATTTGCACATATTGTGATCATGTGGCTGCATTATGCTTTCTTTCATGCTTAATAGCCTCTGAAGACTTGATCAATGAGCATTTTTCTTTTTCTGATTGAATAGGAACTTGATCACATGGTTGAAGAACTCGAGAAAATTGCTGTGGTTCGTCTTCTTCGGAACAAATCAATAATATCACTGATTGGAAATGTTGAACGCTCTTCATTGATCCTAGAAAAGGTCTGCTTCAGTCTGCTTCAGTCTCTCTAGGAGGAAACTGTCTTAAAGATGCTATTGTGTTTGCCTTTAAATCCGTAACAATGTGTGCATGATGGCAGGTTTTTAATGTTCTTCGGAAGAATGGGGTTAATGTACAGATGATCTCTCAAGGGGCATCAAAGGTACCTTTACTCTTTCATAATGCTAGGGATTTCCTCATTTATAATCCTGCTATGCATTAACATCTCGGATGGCAGGTGAACATCTCATTGGTTGTACATGATAGTGAAGCAAGAAAATGTGTCAGAGCTCTCCATTCAGCCTTCTTTGCGAACGATCTCTTGTCCGAATTTGATGCTGGTCTTCAGAATGGTTTGCCATTTGTCCCAGTGGAAAACCAATGATACATAGAGCTATTGTACATGGAGGTAAACATGGTAAACTTCAGTCTTCGTAGTGGTATTATTGCATACCAAGCATAATTTATTCAAAATATTAACATTTGTGGTTGCATATATTATGATTTCCGGATTGTTGAAGTGAAGCAGAATTTATTTATCTTGGCCTTTGCACTTGCACGAGACTGGAATACAAGCAAGTTTATACATCAAGAAGCACACACAATTAAGTAAAAGCTATAGCCAGAGCCAACCTCAACTTAGTAGACTCCTCGAAGATTATCACTAGCCTAAGGGAATACCCTCTGAAAACATCATCCAATCAAGATTACTGATACATCAACCTTGTTCATATACTCGAATTAAAGGTTCTTACTTTTTAGCTTCATTATGATCTAAATTATCTCTTGTTACCTCCTCAGAACTGGCTTTTGGTCTGGTTTTGCCGGTCTGCATCCCAAGCTTCACTTCAGGAAACATCAGCACATTACATAGTTGTCTGCTAATTGTTTGGAAGACACTTGCCAAAGATATACAGAGCATGCATAATAATATTTTCTTTCCCAGTCCACAAGATGTTAGTTTGGCTTAGACTCATCCTATAAGCTTAAGTACATAGGAAGAGCGAAGCCGACAAGTATTAATGAGATGATTTAACAGATTAAAAAAACAATGCGACACTGAAGAGCTGTATTCCACTGTGTTAGCATCTGGAGCTGCAGTGAGTGTGGCTTTGGGAGATCTGGATGTTTTTCTCATTGCCCCGAGTGATCTTCTTGGCGCAATGTTCTCGGTGCCTTCCAAGGGTAATGGTCCAGACTGCCTGCATTCTTGTTGATTTATTTTCTTGTGTTTGCTACTTTGCTTTGGTGGCTTTTGGTGCTTGTTCTAGGTACTGTACACTAGTCATGTTATAGTTATAAGGATGCTAGCTATTTGTAAATGGATTGGTATGAGAAAGACTCTATGGTCTTGTAGATTTTTCCCCCTCTGCTCTTATGTAGATATTTTAACATTTGACTTTCTTTCCTTGTCTTCATTTGGTCAGTGGATCTTATAGAAGTAAATAATGAAAAATCTAAACCTGGCCAAAATTATCATGGAAGTTGACTATACACTATACAGCAATTGCTTGGTGTGAATTTCCATTGTTTGTCTTTTTGTGGTTAATGATGTATTCAGTAATGGAAAGTTCAACAACGAAAGCAACATACGGTTCTAGATAATTTCTTTTTTCACATAGACCCTCTAAATTTACTTAAATGAAAAGTACATTGATTTTGAAATTTTCACTTGTTGATATAAGATGTTTGAAACTTTGAGGGACATGGTAAAGCTTATTTAATTTGCTTATTATTGCACCCTGGTCCTGTGATAAATGCCTAATAGATATTAATGAGGTAGATATTGGCATATATGGATGGTGCTGCCTCATAGGCCCAAGCGGTGGCGTTTGGGTGTTTGGTTGACATGCTGGAAATGGGAATGGGAATGAATTATGTGAATGGCCATGAATGGAAATGGGGGCGTTTGTATGCCCTCAATCATTACCATGATTACACATTCTCTTCCCCTTGTTTGGATATTTTTTTTTTGCATGTAATGATTGAGGGCCAAGAGAAATCATTACCTCCCCTCAAGGCATAACTCATCCCCCCATATTGGGGGAATACCCAGTAATGAAATGTAAAATTACATTTTTACCCATGAAAATTCCTTGTGTTCTTGCATGAAAAAAAAACCTCTAAAGTGTGTTCAAGTTCTTCTTTGGCATTACTTACAAATTTATTTGTTAAAATGTTTAAAAGAAATAATTATAACAATTAACCATATAATTGCAATGATATTTAATTATTTTAAATAAATAATTACAAGAATGAAACCTCCACTGGCTTAAAAATAGAGAAATTTATATAATGCTATATAATTGCAATGATATTTCAATTGACAAATCAGTGATGAATTTTATGCATGGATATCACCTGCACTGATCGAGCTTATCTTCCAAGCCAAACATACACTTCATGCTGCATTAATTGCTATCAAGAAACAGACTGTTGAGATGCCAAATTAATTTCATAATCATTCAAAGAAGCAGTTCATAATCAACACAAGAAACACATAACAAAAACCTCAAGAAATTTAGAGAACTTGCATGAAGAATGAAATTCATATCATATGTGCACAATCAATACAAGCCAAAAAACTCAAGAAACAGAGTATCGTTGAGATGCCAAAGTTGAAAGTACCATCATTCAAAGAAGTAGTTCATAATCAAAACAAGCCATAAAAAAACTCAAGAATTGAGTAGAGAACTTGCATGAATGAACTAATAACAATCATATGTGCATACATGCGTCATCACGTACCTAATTACATCAAAGACTTATTCAAAAGAACGGGAGTGAACCAAGCTGCTGCGATTCTTGTCCTCCCTAAATACTCCAAATACCCATTCAGCCTCAAGAACCGGCCAAACTTAAGCCGATCATAAACAATGAGTGCATTAGGAAATTCAATGAAGTAAACCCGATCACCCCTGAACTCCATTTCCTGAGAGGGCAACAACAATGCCTGACTTCGACGCGCTGAGAAAATCAGAGGTTCCGGACCTGACCATTGCTTTAGCGTTCCATTTTCAAAATCCACCATAAAGAACTGAAAAGCAAGTTGCTTCCGGCTATAACAGCACACAATTAGATCCTCCGAGGACTTGCTTAAGAACCTATAGTACTGTCCTGCTTTGGTGAAGTTGTACTGTGTGTAGAGCTTGACTGGGACGACAGCACCGTTCCCCTCGTTGGCTTCAAGATCGATCATATGGAGCGTATTTCTGGTTATGACGTCGGAGCAAGTTTTATAGTGGCAGTAGAACCGACCCTTGAACTGTGTCACACAAGAGAGTTCACCAATATGAAGAATGATAGTCTTCCATTGGTTGGCTCCAATCCGGATGAAGTTCACATGGGCTGGTACAGCGGTGAAGCAAATAACAATGGGGAGGAAGACCACGACGCGAATGCCTAAGGTGGGGGTAATTATGTAGGTATGATTCAACTCAGGGAGGCTGAAAAACTCTGAGGTGAAGGGGTTCAAGATTGATATCTTTGATTTTTTATTCTCTTCAATTGAGAAGAAGTGAATCCATCCGAAAGAGGAGCCGATGAAGTAATGGCGTTTGTCGGCGATGAGGGGAGCGATGGTGGTGGAGGCGGTGGCCGGAAGGGGAATGTTTTGTTTGAGGACGAGGTCGTAGAAGCTTAGAGATAACAAATGGTTCTCTAAGTCAACTTCACAGTCAATGATGAGTGGGATCATGGGGCGCTTGGCTGAGGCTGCGCGCCATGAGGTGCAGATGGAGCGGAATCGGGTGTGGTCGACGGCGTTGAGGTGGCCGGCGGTCTTGAAGAGGATGACCTTAGAGAGGGCCGACCAGTCGCGGCTCTTGGGAGTGAGTGGCGTCATCTTGGGTTTCTTGGCAGAGGGGGGCTTCATCTTGGGCTTCTTGGCAGGGGGGCCCTTCATCTTGGGTTTCTTGGCAGCGGGGGGCTTCATCTTGGGCTTCTTGGCAGAGGGGGGCTTCATCTTGTGTTTAGGGTTGAGTTGCATGAATTCGTGCATGCATGCATGCATGCATGCAATGTATATATATATATATATAATGACGTGTTGCATTGCATGGGTTGGCGCCAACCAACTCTTTTTTTTTTAATTTATATAAAAAAAGAGAATTTAATTAAATCAAATTTACATGGAGAAAACATCCGATAGCAAGAGAGGAGGATTAATTAAAAGCCGCTCCTCATGGAATATATATATATATATATATGTAATAGAATCAACAAGCTAATGAACGTAATGCAAGGCTATTTGATTTGCAGGCCTCTTTACAAAGGGTAACCTTAAGATCTCCAAAAGAAGAGAGAGAAACCAAACAATCTCCCATCACAATGGCTTTATGAATTGACTTATGAGTCAAACCTCAAATTACCAGCTGTGAATCTAATTCAACCATATAGACAGGTATATCCCCTCCAGACCAACTTAATTAAGTACATTATCTTTAATGTTAGACTAGTATTAAATTAATAATTGAAAAAAAATAGTTATTACTACAGTATATAATAACAATACCCTCATATATAAAACACTATTTTAACCATGTTTTGATAGGATTTTAAAATTAAATTTCAATATATATAAATAAATGAAAGTGATTTTTAATTAATGCTTGCAGAGGATGTAATACGTTAACTATTAAATAGATTAACTTTGAATTAGCTTTTTTCCGTTCAGAATCTTTATGTATTTCCTCAATCATAATTGTATAATCAGGTATATGATGAATAGAAGTTTGATTAGTTAAGTTAGACACCTCAAGGCAAAGAATTCAACCAAGTAAACGGCATATCATATATGCACAATCATTATGAACTGAAGAAATAGAAGTCATGGAGAATTCAGTACTAAGCTAGAGTCTTTCAAATATGATATACTTGCGTCAACATCAAGCTATATATATACAACCCATCCAGCAGGACCATCTTTAAGAAAGAGAGCCTTGAGAATATATCTTTAGCAGCTCAAGATGATCATCACTCAAAGAAGTAACCATTTTTTTTGTAACCTGTAAGAAATAATTATTGGAAAACGATCAATATATAGCTAATTAATATATAACATCCAAGTCATGATTTATTTCCTACATATGATCAGTCATTAGTATGAATGGAAATTCGAGAAATAAGAGAAAACATGATGAATTTAAGGACTTAACCACCATCATATCAGTTTACAAACATTTAAAAAAAATTAAAGAAACAAGAGAAAAAGATCATGAACAGTTTGCGTATATGTCATGCATGCATTAATCATAATTACGTACGTACCTCATTCCAAAGACTTATTCAGAACTGGAGTAATCCAACCAGCAGGTACCCTATGTTGACCATGATTCTTCCCATCGAGGGACAGAATACGTCCAAGCTGATAACTATCATAGACAGAGAGTGCATTAGGGTTTTCAGGGAAGTGACAGCGGTCAGGACGGAAATCCAACAATCTCTCTGGTGGAACGAACACCGGCAGACTGTCTCCCAAGAAAAGCACATGTTCGTCGATCTCAGGTAACATCTGGAGCAAGCCATTCTCAAAATCCACCTTCAAGAACTCATACTTGTGTCCACTATTAAGTCTAGAAATAGCCACAAGGAGATCACCAGAGAACTCAACCAAGAACTCCCACGAGAATAACTGGCCGGAAAGCTTGTCCGGTAAGTTTAGTTGAACAGGGACAACGGCGCCATTCCCGTTGTTAGCCTCAAGATCGATCAGATAGAGCTTGTTTCTGCTTCTGCCGTAGTAATGGCCGTAGAACCGGCCCTTGAACGCCGTTACACCTCGGAGTGGACTAGATAGTTCAATTCTTTTCCACTTGGTTTCGCCAAACCGGATGAAGCTAAGCTCCATTGGATAAAGAGAGTAGGAAACCACAACAGGCAACGAGAGGACGACGCGTAGGGATTGGATCGGAGAGGTGTTGACTTCATTCATTTCAGGAAGGGTAACATTCTCGCCGGTGAACGGATTCAGGAGTGATATCATTGGTTTCTTTTGAGTAACCGCCAAGAAAATCCATCCATGAGAGCAGCCGATGTAGTTGTAATCGTTGGAGACGAGGCTGGAAAGAACATCTCCGGCAGTGAAGGAGAGATCGATGCTTTGGTTGCAGACGAGGTCGTGGAAGACTAGAGAGGATAGATGGCGAAACCTGTTGAGGATGCAGGTGACGATGAGGGGGGTCTTGGGGCGCTTGGGTGAGGATGCACGCCAGGAGGTGCAGACGGAGCGGTACCGGACATGGCTGATGGCGTCGAGGTGATCGGCGAGCTTGAAGAGGATGGGCTCATGGATGGAGGCCCAGTCTCGGTTCTTGGGAACGGGGGTGGTCATCTTGCAGTACTGTTGGAACTTGGAAGAGAACTCCCAGTGCTGCAGTGTAGTATATATGATTTCATGCAAGAGTGCATGTTTGTGATTTTATAGTCATACGTGGCTCCAACCCACGTGATTAACAGCATTTGTTTTAACCGTTGTGTTATTATTTTAACGGTGGTTGAAATTTCAAAGTGATTTGATTTTTATTTTAATTGGTGGGTAGAAATAATTTAGTATTTTTTTATTAACTTTATTTTATCAAGCAATAAATCTAGTTTTGGTGGTTAATTAAGTCTAGAGTCTAACTTAATTGTGAACAACGCTAGGAATAAGACCAAGAAAAAAAAACCAATTTTACTTAAATATTTTGAGTAATATATATATATATATATATATGTTTTAAAATAAATAAATTTTATAAATGATTAATTGCAATTATGGTTATACATGAAAGGAAAATTTTACAAAAAAATGTTGGGGTGATTTTAACTTTATATATATATATATATGTGTGTGTCTATGTATACATTTTAAATTATCTTTAAGTGTGTTATACAGGTTAAATATGTCAATTAATTAATTAATTAAAATTGTTTTGATAATATGGTTTATCCACTTATTTCAAAATTGGTTGATGGATTAAGGCAGGTTAATACATCTATTAAACAGGTTAGGTCAAGTTTGGTCATATATAACATGTTTTATCAATAAGTCTGGTTGGGTGGGGTTAAGTACAAACCGGACATGTCCAAAATAAATGGGCATGGTTAAGTTTTTGACCCCACCCAAACTGGACCACCATCAACTCATTTTGATACCTGCAACACCAAGAAAAAGAGCATGTCGAAGAGCAAGCTTCTTGATTTGGGTGGCAAGTGACATCCATAATGTTGTATGTTATTTTATTGAATGATGAAATTTCTTTCTAAAAACAAAAAGATGTGTAATTTTGGAGTTGAATTGAAATTATACAATGTTTTTAATCATAAAGTATTCAATATAGATAAGATACAACTCTATTTAAAGATGAATGGCATGTGTACTATTTGGTTATGCAGTTGCCCTTGTTAAAGATTGTGAATTAAGTCTGCAGTAGCATGGTTATATGAGAAAGTTTGGTCTCAACTGAGGTTAGTGTTATATATATATATATTAGAAGTTAATGTTGTATTTCTGTATGTTGAAGTGTCAGTTAAAGTCTTTGTTTATCTTGGTTTATGAGTCAGTTCACTACAAGAAATCCAGGAATATGCAACCGGAAAATTGCTACGGAACTATCCCGTAGCTATTTGTGGACTATAGCAACGGAATTAGCATCGGATTACCAACGGAACAAAACTTCATCCATTCAATTTATTTCTTTTAACTTACCAACATAATTTGAAGACATAACAACGGAATAAATTGAATAGCAACGGAATATGAGCAACGGAATATGTTCCGTTGTTATTCTGTTGCTAAAATTTGCCCGCGTAAAATTTGCCGGGAACTTCCATTGCTATACTCTTGCAACGAACATATTCCGTTGTTATTTGTAGATTTTGGCGACGGAAGTCGTGTCGGATTACCGACGGAGTAAGATTTAATATGTTCAACTTATTTGTGTTAAATTACCGATGGAATGTTAAATAGTAGCAACGGAATTTAAATGAATAGCAATTGAAATTTGGTAACGGTAATGGAAATTTCCATTATGAAACCTTGCAATGGAAATATTCCATCATTAGTTTTGGATGTTGGCGACAAAATTAGCATCAAATTACCAATAGAATAAGATTTAATATGTTGAACTTATTTGTACTAATATTAATTTGATAATTATTAATTTTAATATTTTTTGTTTAATAATTATAAATTTTAATTTATGATATATATATATATATAATTATTGTATATATACCAAATTATAGTAGACATGTAATTGTAATTTTAATTTTTTTTTTATTTTTTATTGAATTTTTCATTTTACTAAATTAATTTATTTTTAATTATTGTTACTATAGATTTATAATACATCAATTTATCAAAAGAAAATTATAAATTTTTTTAATATTCATCTATAAAATATTTATTTATTTTATTTTCTATAATTATAAGAAAATATAATATGAATGCAATATATAGTGTTAATTTAAACCTCCTATATTTATTTTTCTTATATTAGATTTTTCAATGATGGATTAAATGATAAAATCTTATTAAAAAAAATAAATTTTAAAAAAAATAAATAAACCTTAGTCTCATTAAAAGGCTAGGGCTGCAACTTCTCTTTTCTTTTTCCCTCTCTTTCTCCTTCGCACCGTCACCGCCCGGACCACCACAATCTCTCCATTACTAAATTGCCCCATTCCGGAGAGGTTCACCGTCGGCCGGCGTCCTAGGCCCTTATTCCGGTGTCAGCACCCTCGCTTTTGTATGTGTTTTCCCTCCCCTTAACCTCTTGATCACCAACCACAATCTCTACTTCATGCTTGATCTCCTCTCTCTCAGGTCGCCCACACTTCAACCTTAACTTTTGGTGTCGTCTACTGGAGCATGAAACTCTCCTACCTCAAGGTACCCATCGATCTAATCTCCTCACTGTTCTACCATTGTGGATCAATTGCTTTTCTTTTAGGAAATTGGATTGTAAAATTGCTCAATCTTATCTTTGTTTGTGAAATCCTGCTCCTGCTGCTTTAAGAAATAGAGACTCAAGGTTTGGAAACCCATTCTGCATTTTGAGATCCTTTGTCGCTAGCAAAGAATGGGTTTAAGAATTCATTTGTAGCCGACTTTATCTTTATCAACGAAGTACGCTGCCGGGTCACTTCTTTGATGATCGATACTGCCACTATTCAAAGGTAATAAGATGATGTTTGAACTTTAAAGTCGGCTTTTAAAAAGAAGTTATCTTGCATTTAGTCATCGTATGTGTAATTTTTTCACAGATGCTAGAGGAACCTAGCTATTTTGTGATCTCACTATGAAAAAAATATGATATATGATGATTGGAATTCCAGCAATAGTTTTTTTTTTCTTTTTTGAACTGGTCTAGAGTATAAAATGGTTTGTCACCTTATCTGATGCCTTTTGTTTCTGGTGTTCAAATTAAACTGGTTGTCCATTTCAAAGGTTATTTTATTTAAAAATTTGAATACAGGTATGAACTTGGACCATTCAATATGTTTTCGATTGCTAGTGTTGCCCAAAGAGGAACCTTCAGAAAAACTTTCGATAGATCTTAACTTAATTAAGCAGATATGTGAATATAAGAAAGATTTTTTTGTTTTTAATTTCATTATCTGGTTTTTGTAAAGATTTTTTGTGCTATGTTTGCTCAGTTTTTTAATGCTAGCAAGTTTGATGATGTTTAGTTTTGTTCAAATCAGATGTTTGTTCAGTTTAGTTGTTTATTTAACAGATGTTTGAATACCCAAGTGATCAAAATTTTGCAAAATTTTTTTGATGCACATTTTGTCCTTTCAAAATACCTGTTCACTCCAATTTACAAAACAATGCATTTGGTGTGATTTTTGCCCAATCAAAACCATCATCTAAAACAAGGTATTTAACAATTTTTAATGCAATGAAATCTTTTGTTAATTGAAGTCTCATTTTCACCAAAGATAGGACGGAGTGAACATTTTGAACAGTAGATTCATTTTCACCAAAGGTGGGGGGATTAACAACAGAAGAGATGAAATAGACTTGAGAATGATTTCTTATTTGTGATGAGATTCAAATTGCATGTGAATGTGAGTGTTTATGAGAGTTATTGCATGCATTTGGAAAGAGAGGTGAGCATTGGTGGTGGTTATCAGATTGAGAGAACTCTAAGATTCATGTTGATGCGTTCTCATGATGAAGATACTGTTTCTTCATTCTCACCATCATCATCATCATCATCATCATCATACAAATACAAATATATCAGAAAGAGTACTAATGTGCCGTTCAATCAACAACACCTTGCCAAAGTCCTTTAAACAGCAAGATATGCTGATAGTGTGTTTTTTAATTTAATATGGTTTAGGTTGTTGATTTATTTCTTATATTTATAGCTAAAATTTTAATTTTTAGATCATTACTCTCTTGTGCTACTAGTACAAGTGCTTAACAGCTGTTCTGGCATACTTCCTCAAATTCAAATAAAACTAACTTATGATATGCGATGCATAACTATCTTATGTCCACATCTATATATAGGTCAACTTTTATTCACTATCCTCTATTGTAATTTTTTTTTATTTATTCTGTACTGTTTTTCAGATTTTGTCTGTTTGATTTTAGTGTAACTCCCTTGTTTGATGTCAAATAGTATTGTACCCAACTTATTTTGGGAATTACCTTACTGGCACACAAATCTTATACGCCACAATTTAGATGTGATGCATATTGAAAGAAATGTCTTTGAGAATGTATTCAATACGATGATGAATAAAAAAGGTAAAACAAAAGACAACATAAAAGCTCGTAAGGACGTGGCGGTGTATTGCACTCGCAAAGAATTGGAATTGGTAGAAACTAATGGTCGTGTTTACATCCCACAAGCCTCGTACACTTTGAGCAAAGAAGATAGGAAACGTGTTTGAACATGGGTGAAGCAGTTAAAACTTCCTGATGGCTTTGCATCAAATATATCTCAGTGTGTGAATGAAGCTGAATGCAAGTTTTATGGGTTGAAAAGTCATGACTGTCATGTTTTCAGGCAACGTTTGCTGTCAGTTGTCATGCGCGATATGGTGCAAACTCTGTATATGATGCAATAACTGAACTGTCACATTATTTTAGGGATTTATGCTCAACTGAAATACACACAGTGCATGTGGGCAAATTGGAAGTTACCATTGTTGAAACAATATGCAAACTAGAAAAAATTTCCCCCCGGGATTTTTTGACTCAATGGAACATTTGCCAATACACTTACCTTATGAGGTTAAGGTTGGAGGACCGGTGCAATATCGTTGGATGTATCCGTTTGAAAGGTAGTATTCCATTACATCTTATATTCTAATATTTTACATTATAACCTAAACCTTATAGTTCCTTTTATGATGTTTAGGTTTTTGCATCATTTAAAGAAAAAGGTGAAAATCAAGCATGTGTGGAAGGATCTATATGTGAGGCATATATCATACAAGAAATCTCAACATTTTGTTCAATGTATTTTGAACCTACTGTGGAAACAAGATTAAATCGTGTACCTCGCAATGATGATGGTGGAGATGTAGAATCTGTAGGACGACTTTCAATTTTCTCTCGTCCTGGTCGACCTTTTGGGTCAATGAATAATGCTAGATTTTTAGAAGACGGAGAACATTATGATGCAGAACTATATGTACTTATGAATTGCGAGGGGATATATCCATATGTGGAGTAAGTATTATTTTGTAACTAGTATTTATGGCGCAATATACAAATTCAAACTTAATCAATATCACTAACTTTATTTTATTAAATATAGGATGTTCGATGAAATGATGAAAAACGAATGTGTGAATATCTCTGACAAGGAACTAGAGAAATTACGAGATACAAGATTTCCAAAATGGTTTAGACAATTTTTAAGTTTTTAATAAAGATATGGTTGTATTACTAGTAAATGTGTATATATGTGACACATTATTTATCTATGTCTTACACTTTTAGGTGGCCGAACATAAAGATGAAATTGATCCTCATGTTGTCGAAATGTCATATGGTCCTGGACAAATTGCTAAATGTTACAAAGGTTGTTTTATAAATGGTTTCAAGTTCCACACACAAGACTATGGGAATAATCACAATACCAAAAATAGTGGAGTTTGCGTGAAAGGGAGTTCTTACAATGATTATGAGAGAGATTTTTATGGTGTCTTGGAGGATATTATCCAATTAGAGTATTTCGGTGTTGGAAATAAAGTTATACTTTTTAAATGTCATTGGTTTGACATGGAGAAAGGGGTTAAGGTTGATCCTCGTCATGGTCTTGTTGAAATTAAACACAAATCAGCACTTCTTAGCAATGAACCATTTATTTTAGCCGATCAAGCTCATCAAGTTTGTTATATTCCTTATCCCTCTAGTAAGAGAGATCGCCGTGATTGGTGGGCTGTTTTTAAAACAAAGGCAAGGAGTACATTTCATGCTTCTACAAGGAAGACTCATGAAGAAAGTACAACTGATTTAGTTGATGACATTTATCAAGAAGATGAAATATGCATTTCTACATATGTTACTCCTTTAGAGGAACTTGAAACCCCAATTGTTCTTGCTAATGGTATATTTGAGGAGATAAATTCATTTGTTCAAGAACAACAAGAAGATGAAGATGAAGTTGATGAAGATGAAGATGAAGATGAAAATGGCGATGAAGACGGGGATGAGGGATATAATGGAGATGAATATGAAGATGATGAAGAAAATGATTTTCATTACTTGGATGATAATTAAGAGCTTTTAATATATTGTTTGTTAAGGACATATATATTTTCCATATGTAGACTTATCTATGATCTTTTATATAATTTACCTATTTCTTATAAAAAAATTGTTGATCTCTCCATTTATTTCATGCACAAAATTTATCTTGCCTATGAAGGTTTTTTCCTTTCATGGTTCATTTTAAGTTTTTCATTAATGTACTCACTCAATATATGTTTGCAATTTGTCTAATGTAGTCATTAGCTTAGTGACTAAATGTATATATTTTTGTTGTTTCATGAATATTGTTTCATTTTTGTGTGTATGTTTTGGTTATTATGATAGTCACTAATGCATCCTCAATACGAATATTGTTCAATTTTTGTATTAATATGTAGCTAAAGATTTCCAATTTTAATTGGTCTTAACAATTAATGTTTTTTTTGCAATAGTGTTGCAATGGTTAAACCAAAAGATCCCAAGACAAAAAATAAAGGTAAAGGTCAAGCAATTGAAACAAGCAACAATCGTGTTACAAGGAATTCTGCATATCATCCACCTTTGAGAGTAACTTCCACGGTTCAGTCCACTAAGGAACCATTTATGATGGCATCTTCTATGGGTACTCCAAGCAATCAAACATCAACAAATAATGATACACCACTTGAAGCACCATCTAATTCTTCGATTGAAGCAATAGTAAATGAGATATTGGATTTAGGTTCTGGTGGATTATCGACTGCAGGTGAAGATGTTGCAAGACAAGGTATACAACGTCGAACAAGGGGGCCTACTTTAGGTAGAATTGCTACAAAAGATGCAAATAGAAAACGTACTTTGACAATTCTTGGTGATAGGTAACTTGGAGAAATTTGAATTTAATGTGACATATTCACAAGTTATTTTTTTTTCTATGGGTATATTAACTATTTCTTTGTTTTAATACTTTTATTGTTTAATGGCTAACTATAACTTGTTACAACGTTTTTGCGGAGAAAGGGGTGTCATCAACTATTGTTAAAATAATTAAAAATTATTTTACCGGGGTGTGACCAACATGGAAAAAAATTCCAGATGATGTAAAAGAGGCTATGTGGAAGAAATTTGGGGTAACTATCAATTGTGTGTTTATTTTATCTTAAATTGCTTTAGTTCCTTAAACCTAAAATATTACTTTTGTGGATATGGCTTCTAATTATTAATATCCAATATTAGGAATATTTTACTTGGCCTTTACAAGAGGAACCTAATGTACGAAGACATATTGAATGGTGAAAGAACAAAAGCTATGAAAGAAGCTGGTGTCACTGATATTGTTGATATTAAGAAGTGTAAAGGAATGAAAAGACAGTGGATGCCAACTGAAATTTGGGATGCTTTGATAGATACAGTTTGGAGAACAGAGAGTTGGCAAAACAAATCCAAGAAAGCATTGGTAAATCATTTAATTGAAAAAGAAGGAAGTATAACGAAACACACAAGCGGTTCTCGTTCATTTATTGCTACTCAAAAGATAATGGTATATAACTTTTTCACTTTACTCATGTCATGGATTTAATTTTGCCAATATGTTATAGACACATTTGCAATAAGTTAAATTTTATGTATAGTCTAATTAAAAACATTTCTTATGTAGGAAGAAGAGCTTCAACGACCAATACAATATCCGGAATTGTTTGAAAGAACTCATAAACAGTCAAAAGGAAGTGGTGATTTTGTTGACAATAAGTCCAAAGTTGTTAGCGTATGTTAATAATTAGTAATTCATTCGTTAAGTAGTGGATTGTTTATATTTTGTTAAAATTAAATCAATTAATTTTTTTTTTAATGTTTTTTCACTTGTTATAGGAGAAATATCAATCTGCATTATCTGAAAAATATGGTGATAATACTTCTGATCGTCCTGAGTTTGATCCAGAAGCATGGACATCATCAATTGGAGGAAAGATAACTACGCGCACGCATGTATATGGGTTTGGCACCATGGTCAATTCTAAAGCATGCACAACTAACTCAGTTTGTGGTCCTTCTACTAGTGCAGCTGCATGTGGATGTTGCTTTTAATGATGATAGAATTGTAAATTTAGAGCAAAAGCTTGAATCATTGACTGATGATGTGAGTCAAGTCAAGAATGCTATAGGTGATATAAGTGACTTAAAAAATCAATTTCAAATTATTATGAGTTTCATGATGGAGAAATTTGGATCAAATATTCCTACGCCAACAAGTAAATGATTTTAGGTATAAATTTGATCTTACTTCTCTAAATTTCTAGTGCTATATATACTTATAAATTTCTACTTGCAATTTAATTTGATGGTTTTTAAATTTTCATGATTTTCATAGAGGAAGACATTGGGGCAAGAAGAGAGCAACAACAAAAAAAAAACTGAAGGTAATTGAATGTACCTTTGTATATTACTTTTATTTTGTTTGATGTTCACAATTGTATTTCTATAGCAATTTTATTTGATGGATTTTAAATTGTTATGATTTTTAATAAAGGAAGACAATGGCCAAGAAGAGGAAACAAAGAAACTCAAGGTAATTCAATGCATGTTCATGATGGCTTTTTACTTCACTTTGTTGGTGACAATTGTATTGATGGATTAGAGAATTATTGATGATGGATTTTTGGTTGTCATGGAATGTTGGATTGTTGTATGGATTATTTGTATTTTTGGTATGAATTGAATGTTTTGGATCATTTGTATTTTTTGGTATGGATTGAATGTTTTGGATCATTTGTGTGGATTATTTGTATTTTTGGTATGATTGAATGTTGGATCATTTGTATGGATTATTTGTATTTTTGTTATGAATTGAATGTTTTGGATCATTTGTATGGATTATTTGCATTTTTGGTATGATTGAATGTTGAATTATTTGTATGGATTATTTGTATTTTTGGTATGATTGAAATGAGAATTTTTTTTTTATGGATAATTTGTATTTGTATGGGCAATTTTTTGCATTTGTGCAATAAATTGTGTAGGTTGTGTAAAAAACAAATTCCGTAGCTAATAGTTAAGATAATTAATAACAAAAAATAACGACGGATATTCCGTTGCAAATGGTAATGATAATGGAAATTTTCGTTGCTAATAAGAAACCAACAACCGACATTCCGTTGCTAAAAGAAAAATAGCAACAGGAAAAACAGAATCCGTTGCTAATAAAAAAAAAATAACAACTTGTTATAAGAAAAATGACAACGGAAAAAAAAAAGAAAATCCGTTGCTAATAAAAAACAACAACAGAAATTTCGTTGCTATAATAAAATAGCAACGGAAAAAAAAAGAAAATCCGTTGCTAATTAGAAAACAACCATAATTTCATTGCTACAAGAAAATACGCAACGGAATACTATGAATTTTGTATTTAATAAAGACATAGCAACGGAACTTTCATTACAAATAAGATCATAGTGAAATAATAGTGACGGAACCGTCGGTTGCTATGTAAAAATAGCGACGGAAATATAGCAACAAAACTTTGGCAAATCATCAAAAAATGAATATTTTATTAATATATTAACGTCGGATTGCTTATGTTTAGCAAATGACTTCTCCAATGGTAGAACATAAGAAATAACAACGGATTTTTATAATACCAACGGAATGTAAATAGCGACTTGAGTATAGCCGTCGGAAGATTTCCGTTGCGGATTCCATTGGTAAATATTTATAGCAACAGAAATGTAGTTTTTAGCAACGGAAAAATCCGTTGCCTATTCTTGTATTTCTTGTAGTAGTTATTGCGTTAGTTATTGGCATGGGAACGTAGGTATTGTCTCTTATGTATTGAGTATGAATGTTAGACTGGTGTGTTTGTTTAGGAGTGTGTGAAAGAGATTAATGAATATCAGTGTTTGTATCTAGTTTACATCAAATACTCATATCCTTTGTTTTAAGCCTTATAGCCCTAGCTAGGTTTTAATGTTTTATAAAACATTTGCATATTAAGGATATTTTGTATGCATTGGCAAAGTCCCTTAACTAATTTAGTTAGCATTAGACTACATGAAAATTAAAGTGGTAGCTAATCTGCACATAAAATTTATAATGAATATTTTTTAGATAGAATGGCCCTGGAACTCTGTTACACTAGAGAGGTCACCAATATCAAGAATGATAGTATACCATTTGTTGGCTCTAATCCGGATGAAGTCCACATGGGGTGGCAAAATGGTGAAGCAAATAAAAATGGGGAGGGAGACCAATGTTGGTATCTGATTGGAAGCTGAAGTATGTGTGCTAGTGTGTGATTACAGGTGTCAGCTCATGTGGAATCTTTAATGAAGTTTGAATAAGTCTGCAGTTGTTTAAGTGGTTCCTAGAATGTTTGAATAATTGGATAAGCTTAGTTTGTTATATGCACGTGATCCTTATTATGAGGGTGCATGAGTGGCACACAGTTTGATGTATTTAAATATCTCTTTTGAATAAGAAAATGCCAAGTAGTAGTGAGTTTTGCATTGCATAAATTCTCCAGTTCTTCTCTATTCATTGCATTGAATACATAGCTCTATTTTATCTGAAAACCTCCAACAAAGTGGTATCCGAGCCTGGTTCAGCTGCAGTCCACTTCATGGTATCCAATGGCTCAGCTGTGAGTGTTTCTTAACCTTCATTGCCGATCTTCAAAGGCGAGAACTATGAATTTTGGAGTACCAAAATGAAGACCCTTTTCAAGTCCCAAGACCTATGGGATCTTGCTGAAAATGGGTATATGGATCCTGAACAGGAACACCGGCTCAGGGAGAATTGAAAAAGAGATTTAAAAGCATTATTTTTCATACAACAGGCTACACATGAGAGTGTGTTTTCAAGGATTGTTGCTACCACAACCTCCAAATAGGCATGGAGTATTTTGCAAGTTGACTTTCAAGGCTCTTCAAAGGTGATTCTTGTGAAGCTTTAAACTCTAAGGCATGAGTTTGAAATGGCATATATGAAGAGCAATGACTCTGTGCAGAGTTATATCTCTAAAATGGTGGCCATTGTGAACTAAATGAGGGTGTATGGTGACAATGTTTCTAACCAGACTGTGGTAGCTAAAATTCTAAGAAGTTTGACTGCACGGTTCGATCACATCGTACCAGCCATCGAGGAGTCTAAAGATCTCACTATTTTCTCAGTTGATGAGCTGAGCGGCTCTCTTCAAGCCCATGAGGTAAGGTTGAACAGGACAGTAGAGAAAGCTGAAGAAATAGCATTACAAGTAAAGGGGGAGACATCTAATGCTAGATAAAGTAACATGGCACATGTTAGAGGTCAAGGCAAAGGAAATTTTGAGGAAGAAGCTGTGGTAGAGGCAGAGGCAGAGGCAGAAGTGCAAATCCCGACAGTCCGGTAATGAACATAAAGGAAACTATAAAGCCAACATTCAATATCATTACTGCAAAAAGTTTGGCCATATGAAGGCAGATTGTTGGTTGAAAGACAAGTCTGCAAAACTTGCTGAGGAAAGTGAGGTAAGTAACCTTTTCATGGTTCATTATGGCACTAACGATGTTTCTAGTTCCATTTGGCTTATTGAAAGTGGATGTTCAAACCACATGTCGGGCATGAGAGACTTGTTCATTGATTTGGATGAGTCACATAAGTTAAAGGTAAGACTTGGAGACAATAAGGAGGTGTAAGTAAAAGGCAAAGGCACAGTTGTGATCAAGATAAGTCAAGGAAAATTGAAGCAGATCCATGATGTTCAGTATATCCCTAGCCTTGCTCATAATCTCCTAAGTGTGGGGCAATTATTATCATGTGGTTATTCAGTAGTGTTTGAACAAGAAGCCTGCTACATTAAAGATAAAACCACTGGCAAGCAAATGGCGAACATCTAAATGACAAGGAATAGATTGTTCCCTCTTGAAGTTTCAGATGTTGAATGTGCAAACTTGTTGTCTAGTCAACAGAAGATGCTCTTGGAATCCTCTCTTTGGCACTTGAGGTACGGGCATCTAAATATCAAGGGATTGAAGTTATTGAGTCAAAAGGAAATGGTTCAAGGGCTTCCTAGCATTGATCTTGTTGGCGTTTGTGAAGGATGTGTGTATGGAAAACAGTCAAAGAGATCATTTCCTACTGAAAGCACTTGGAGAGCCTCTAAACCATTGGAACTCATACACTTAGATGTGTGTGGTCCAATGCACACATAGTTGCTCGGAGGAAGTCAATACTTCCTACTATTTATTGATGACTTCACTCGCATGACTTGGGTGTACTTTCTTAAATATAAGTCACAGGTGTTTGAATATTTCAGGAAATTTAAAGCATATGCGGAGAAGGAGAGTGGGCACAACGTAAAAGCTCTGCGCACTGATAGGGATGGTGAATATCTCTCCAACGATTTCAAAGCTTACTGCGATGAACATGAAATTTAGAGGCAACTAACATCTCTTTATACACCTTAACAAAATGGAGTTTTGGAGAGAAAGAACAGAACCATAATGGAGATGGCACGGAGCTTGCTGAAGGGAAAACACTGCCAAACTAGTATTGGGCAGAGGCAGTTGCAATAGTTGTATATTTGGTAAATATCTCACCTACAAAGGCTGTTCTCAATCAAACACCATATGAGGCCTGGAAAGGTATGAAACCATCTATAGCTCATCTCAAGGTTTTTGGTTGTATTACCTATACTCTTTCTAACTCACCATATCTTCGAAAGCTAGATGAAAGATCATAGAAATGTATTTTCATTGGGTATTATACAGAATCAAAGGCATATAAATTGTATAATCCCATAAGTTGTAAGGCGATTATAAGCAGGAGTGTAGTGTTTGATGAAGAGGCAGAATGGAGTTGGAACAAAGACAATGAAGTGCAGTCAAAGATTCCAATTGAAGCTATAGAAGAACAAATATCAAATGAAGCACCTGCGCCAATTTCAAGACATTCAAATTCAATACAAATTGACGGAGAGTCAAATGAAGCACATGCACCAACTTCAAGATATTCAAATTCAACACAAACTTCTGGAGGGTCAACAAACTCATCTAACAGTAGGTTTCAATCAAGTGCAAGGCTTGAGTTACCTTCAGATGAAACACTACCACAAAAAGTCAAGTCGTTAAGGAAGATTTACGATTCATGTACAGTTGCTTTGGTTGTTATTGATCCAACCACATATGAAGAAGCTTCCCTAAAGCAAGAATGGAGAGAGGCCATGCAAGAGGAGCTCACAGCTATCAAGAGAAATCAAACCTGTGATTTGGTTGATTTGCCAGAAGGGAAGAAATCAGTAGGGATAAAATGGGTGTTTAAAACAAAGTATAAAGCAGATGGTACTCTCCAAAAGCACAAAGATCGGTTGGTGGTGAAGGGATACTCACAAACACATGGAGTAGACTTCGACGAGACTTTCTCCCTGGTAGCCAGATTCGAAACTATACAGGTTTTCATAGCTTTGGCTGCACAGCTTCAATGGTCCATGTTTCAGCTAGATATTAAATCGGCATTTCTTAATGGTGAGCTACAAGAAGAGGTGTATGTCAAACAACCTATTGGGTTTGTTATCAATGGAAGTGAGAGCAAGGTTTATAAACTAAAGATGGCTCTATATGGGTTACGGGAAGCACCTAGAGCATGGCATAGTAAAATAGATGATCATCTTATTCAACGAGGCTTTGAGAGAAGTAGTTGTGAACCAACTTTATATAAGAAGAAGGAGGGAGATAGTGTGCTATTGGTTTGTTTATATGTTGATGATGTCATCTATATGGGGTCAAGGAAGTCAATGTTGGATGAATTCAAGCAAAGGTTGATGAATACATTTGAGATGTCAGATTTGGGTCTACTTCAGTACTTCCTAGGACTTGAGGTTAAACAAGAAATGGAGTAGGTGTTTATTTCACAAAAGAGATATGCTGAAAAGTTACTCAAATGCTTCCACATGGTGAATTGCAATAGCGTTGTTACACCAATGAATGTCAATGAGAAATTACAAGTAGAGGATGGTACAGAGGTAGATGATGCAATGAAGTTCAGAAGCATAGTAGGTGGACTAATATACTTGATGCACACACGCCCGACATAGCATGTTCAGTAAGCATTGTATCTAGGTTTATGCAAGCTCCTTCAAAGCAACATTATGGTGCAGCAAAGAGGGTTCTCAGGTACATTGCAGATACCTTGGACTTTGGAATATGGTATATAAAGGTTCCAAATCCAATTCTGTCAGGATATATAGATAATGACTAGGGTGGCTCCGTTTGTGATAGACATAGCACTTTAGGAAATGTGTTCAGTTTGGCTTCGGGTGCAGTGACATGGAACTCGAAGAAGAAAGATATTGTGGCATTATCAACCACGGAGGCGGAGTACATAGCTGCCACAGCATCGACATGCCAAGCTGTTTGGTTGGGTAGGTTACTCTGTGAATTCAGGCAAGAACAAATCAGAGCTACAACTCTTTATTGTGATAATAAATCTTCAATTGCAATTGCCAAAAATCCTATGCTGCATGGGAGGACCATGCATATCGAAATAAGATTTCATTTCATTAGGATGCTAATTTTAGATGGGTTAATTAAGTTGGAATATTGCAACACATGTGATCAAGTGGCAGATATAATGACAAAGGCATTATTTGTGCAAAAGAATATCTATTGCAGAACCTTGCTTGGAGTTTGTAGTTTCCAATCAAGGGGGAGTGTTGGTATCTTATTGGAAGCTGAAGTATGTGTGCTAGTGTGTGAGTACAGGTGTCAGCCAATGTGGAATCTCTAATGAAGTTTGAATAAGTCTGTAGTTGTTTAAGTGGTTCCTAAAATTTTTGAATAATTGGATAAGCTTAGTTTGTTATGTGTACGTGACCCTTATTATGAGGCTGCATGAGTGGCACACAGTTTGATCAATTTAAATATCTCTTTTGAATAAGAGAATGCCAAGTAGTAGTGAGTTTTGCATTACATAATTTCTCTAGTTCTTCTCTGTTCATTGCATTGAATACATAGCTCTCTTTTATCTAAAAACCTCCAACAACCAAGATGCGGATGCCTAAGGTGAGGGTAATAATGTAGGTATTGTTCAACTCTGGGAGGCTGAAAAATTCGAAGGTGAAGGGGATCAGGATTGATATCTTTGCTCTTTGATTCTCTTGGATTGAAAAGAAGTGGATCCATCTGAAAGAAAAGCTGCGGAAGTGATGGTGTTTGTCGACAATAAGAAGGGTGATGGTGGCGGAGGCGGTGGCTATAAGTGTGAATGGCACATTTTGTCTTATCTTCTTTGTTATAAATGAAAGCACATTGGATTCCACTCTTCCCCCCCCCCAAGCAATCCCATGAGCCGGTCATTTTGGGACCTTATCGCCACACTCTATCTATAATCCTCACTTCTCTTTCTACAGCACCTTGAATAGGTGACCTTCCAGTCATAGCTCCTTGGTGTCGTCAACAATGAAGGGAGGGCGGGGTGCTATCTCTAGTTTATCGGCAAGTGCTTAAGATTAGTACCTTTGATATCTGGATTATCATAGATTTTGCTAGCTTAGTGTTAGTTTCTTCTGAAGCTTGGTCATTTTGCTACAACTTGTGATGTTCTTAATGCTCTTGCATTTCTTACCTTGTTATAAAACTCCTTCTATAACTCTTTATAACCTTGATCGATGTTGTTGTGCTGGGTTAGATTCTCATGGGCTATAACTTTTGTATGCTTTGCTAGGCAAATGCTGCCTAAAATGATTGTATCCGCTTTTTCTATTAACTGACACCCTAGTTTTAAACCTTTGTATTGAATGTTTTTGATAAATTCATATGCTAAGCTGTAGCCATTTTGAACATAGTTATACATATACACTTGTATGTTGTCTCTGCGGTCTAATGTGTATTATCTTGGTGTTTAATTGAACTTTCCCTACACTTGTATGCTAAGATGAAGCCATTTTGAACATAGTTAGATTGATGATTTCATAAATATGTATACCTTAATTTGCTAATGCCTTGGAATGCCAAATTTGAAATATGTTCATAGATGTATATTATGGTATTCATTTATATGTAATTATGGTGGTTAGATGCATATTGGCTTAGTTTTTGCTTTTGTGTAGGTTTATGACCTGTAACTTAGTTTATTCTACAGTCTTGAATATGTCACTCCGTATGCTTACATGATGAGCTACAATAATTTGTATGTTATTATATAATTAACATATATATATATATATGATAGGAACGCAAGTGTAAGTGCCTATCATGTAATAATAATGCTAGAAAACAAGATGTTGGTCGACAGAAAAGAATGAGATTACTAGTAGTAACTTTAATTTTGAAATTAGCCTAACCAAACTAGTGATGTTTATGAACAAAATAAAGTAAAAGCAAGAAGTACGGAATAAAAGAGTAGAGAAACCAGGGGAAGAAAAGATGTCCGGGCATAGAATCCCTCTAGAGTTTTATATATTATAGGACAAAGGTTGTCCAAGCATGCAATCCTATTTAAACTGAGAGGTTTCTTAAATAATACTAAATCCCTCTTTCATGGGTGAAAAGTAACTGAATTGGTGCAGTGCTGATGCAGTCACCATGCAATCACATTAACATTATGTGAAACCTCGATGTGAATTAACAAGAATTTCTTAAGTAGGTAATTTCCCTTGAGAAGAGAAATTACCCCTAATCCGAATACAGAATAGAGACTGGATTTCTCCTAAAATCTATTCCACAAGATTGCAAAAAGTTCAAAAATTCTCATTAACACACTCGGGAGAATTGAGGGAGACGAGCTCTCCAAAGTACCTTATTTCTAGGCTTACTCACAATTCCCTCTAATTGTGGTATATCTATGCTAGGTGGGTATTTCTACTCATCACAAAGCACATTGAGTATGATAGCTAGGGCTTTTACCACATTAGCAACCAAGCATTCAAACACGCAATTAGATCTAAAAAAGTATGGAATGCAATAACATAAATAACTAAATCACATAAATCCATAACTAATGTCAAAAGATAAACACTAGAGTTCAACTATGCCCAAACATTAAAGAAATTAGCCCTCTATTAATGTAGGGCAATCATCCAAGTTACAAGGCAAAAAGAGAATAGATACAAATATAGAAACCCCCTTCTCAATCGACCCGGAAGTAGATCATCGGAAAACCCCCACGCGCCAAGGTAATGCTTGACGACTACGATATTTTTCCCCTTGTTATGGATCCAAATCTCCTCCAAAAATCACCTAATATACCTTGCAGATCCATCTCCTTTCTTCCCTAGCTTTGCCTCCAAAAGGGATTAAAGATTGACAAAAATGCCTTAAAAATCCTCAGTAGGTCTATTTATACTCGGCTGCTTATGGGTGTAAAGACGTAGCAGTAAAGAGCTGGAGAAGATGGGTTGCGAGCCTTAAGGGAATACTTACGCTCGTAAGTCTCATTCGTAAGGTCTTCTGTCTGTGTTACGGTCCCTTTTACGGCCGTAAGCTTCACTATGCTATAGCTTGTGACCACCATTACGGGTGTAAGCTCTGGTCGTAAGCTCCTTTAGATAGTCCTTACGGGCATCGTTACTGACGTAAGTCCTGCTAGTAAGATCATCTGATTTTACTTTGAACTCCTTATGGGCATAAGCATACCCGCAAGGTTCTCTGGAAAGTGCTTACGACCGTAAGCCAGGTCGTAAGCTACCTGTAAGCCATCCTGTTTGCCTTGTCCTTGTTCAATTGATGTCAACAGAGATCCAGCTTTTTCGTTTAGGGTCTGGAATGCTTCTTTTAGTTCTCTCTTATCTTTAAATGCTGCTTGAAGCCTGAGAATACAAAATACACTAAGAAGGCGTTCATTTAGCTGTAAGTGCGGGAAAGTGACTGGAAGTTCCACTTCCTTGAAGTGATGGAAGTCATAACACTTCCATCACTTCTTGTGTTCATTTTTCAAGAAGTGTCACTTTCCATGAAGTGATCAGTTTCCCAATTCTGGTATTCATGTCAATGAAAGCGATGTCACTTTCGGAAGAACTTCTGTAACATGTTTCTTTCAACGAAAGTGAAGAAACTGCAAAAAAATAATTAAATTTAAATAAAATTATTATTAAAATAAAAGACTTTATATTTTTACAAACTAAAATATTTGTAAATTATATATTCTTTTACCTTTTATGTATAATTTTATTTTTTTAATCCAGAAATTTAAATATTTATATAAATTCAAATATTTTAGTATTAAACAAAATTTAAATGTTTATATGAGTGATATTTTAATTTTCAATAAAATTTTATTTATGTTTTACATTTTAATTATGCCTTCTTAATTTATGAAGTTATTCTCTTATAACAAAAATTTTGGTTGAAGCTATGATTGTAATCTCAAATCCAACAACGTTGAGGTTGGTATAAAATACGAAATCCATCTTTGAGGAAAGTGATTAAATTGTTTGAAATCATCCTTAAATTGTTGCATATCAAGGTTACTTTTTTTTCTCATCAAGGTTGAACAAAGACAATGAAGGTAATGCCTACTTGATGGCTAAATAATTAAATTACTTCAAAAACAATGCTCATTAACAAGTCCATTTAAGTAAAGGATAATCCTTGGTTCGTGACTACATAACACAAAAATTCATACAAGAAGCATAATAATGTTAAACAAACATAAATTACATACAATATTCTTTCAAATACATGATCAAAACATAGCGCAATAACAGTTGTCTTAGACAAGGCTCACTTTGTTCAACATAAAAGATTAACGTCTACCATCAACCCAAAAGGACAACCTACATATTCATGGCCAAAAAAAATTATAAGATGAAAATAAAAAAAAAAGGTTACTACATTCATGACAAAGACAATAGATAACTCATTGAGTATGTAAATTTTAAATAAACAATTTGTGTTGCATGATTAAAAAAAAAAAAATACATACCTAGTGTTATAACCTCTTTACGAACTAGAGCCTCTGATAGGAGTAATAAAATTATCTAGCCATCTTTTGCGAAGAGATGCCTTCCTCAAATAGAAATTCTCGGCCTCTCTCTTGTTGTCAATTAACTTATTTAAGACCATTTCCATATCATCATCACTATAATTCTCCATGTCCCACAGTGCATCGGTGAATTTCTTATCCATGTCCTTTTTGTGGACGCTTTTATAGAGGCCACAAATTCACCTATCTTTTCCCCAATGCTTTCTCTTGCAACATTTTCACCATTTGTAGCTTGTTGCATGACTAGCCCTGGCAGTGGTTTTGCTCGTAGATGACCATAGTGCTTCATGTCCTTGGGTACCTGTATCCATAGGCTCACTGTCTAATGGTACATTAGGTGGAGGTGCACTCTCATCCTCTAGATTCGTACCACAAACTGGTCAAAGATGGTCCATGCATAATCACTAGTGGCATGGTCATCCTCAACAACCAAACATAGCTCATCAAAAAAGGGTATAGGCTTGTTTAAATACTCTTTGGCTTTTGGTTGTCCCTGTGTAAAATGATAATAAATAATAGTATCAGTAAATAGTGTCAAACATTGCTAATAAATAGATAAAACACATTTATCTACATATATGTACGGTAGATCTCATCTTTGAGCGCTAACATTTTTTCTGTGTCATTCCATCCAACCCCGCTGAGGTTCATAAGCCTTTTGATGTTTTGATACTTTTGTTTCAAAGTGCACATATGATTTTCGACAGTATCGGCATCTATGCAAGTAACAGGGAACCTATTATTTTACAACATTCTCGGCCTCTATAAATCCTTGACATTTGAAATATTTGTCAACCTTTAGACCACTGCTTTCCATGTCTGCAAGTAACGGTATCAAGATATTGCCCATTTCTTTTGTCAATCTTTTGTTTGGTGTTCCTTTTTCTCTTTTCGCTTTGTGCTCCTTTGACAATGTTTCGTCCAGTTGACATCCGACCTACTAAAGAAATAAACCATTTACTATAGACTTGAAGTAAAATCAACAAAGGCCAATTATCATTAATACACCACAAAATTATTATAACAATCTAATTTGAAGGAAAACAACAACAAAACAAGGATAAATTGAAGTCATGCTACATTAACAATGACGATATACATAACAAAACAAACTTGAACAATAGAAATGACAATAAAAATTCACTATATCATGGAGAGATGAAGCAAAACATTAAGTTCGTTGGTAATGCAATAGTAGACAACAATAACTTGAGTACATCACAAAACATTGTTATAAAATACAAAACCAAATTCATATTTGGCCTTTTATAATGGTGCCTTGAAAGTTCGACCGCGTGATACATAGTCATGCCACATATCATCTTTAATTTTCTCATGAAGGTCTCTCCATTGAGCCTGTGACTCATGTCGCTCACCTAACGTGTTAGGCCTCTCATACATAGGTATCTCATCTTCATTATGCATGTCTTCATGAGCCACAATATTATCCGGATCAGTCTCCCTTACAAAATTATGTAGCACACAACAACCAAGAATAATATCCACTTGTGTTTTGAAAAGATAAAATATCCTTGAATCTAATATCTCAAATCGATTCTTTAAAATAATACTTACTTGGTACCCACTAAATTTTCAAAACCCAAATTGAACCCAAATCAAATCTCTGCAAAGGGCCCTATTGACATAAATTTAGCTCTAGTTGTTCAGCATTAGTCCTAATATTACAAATTACAACCCATGCCATCTTCAAGAGTTTTTAATGCACTAATTAACACTGCCAATAATCATATTTAGTGTAGTCACCCAAACCAATGGTTCCTAATATTTTAGACAGCAAGAAAATGTCTGAGATAGCTAGGAAAATACTCACCACAGCTGACAACCAAATGAAACATCTCATAGTGGTGCGGTCAGAAGCCACAAGGAAACAATTACCTAACTAATATATTTTTAGACATTCAGAGAGATGATTTAGACAATGTTCATCAAGGTTATTTTGGAATCAATTAAAAATAATAGAAAGATTGTGACTGACATTTTCATGGAGACTTTATTTAGGATGGCAGAAGTAACAGTAAAAAAATGGAGAAATCCAACAAGGTGGAAGCTTTCTATGGAATTAAAAGCATGAAGGGGACAGGTTGCCTAAGAAACCAAAACTATCATGGCATCCCTTCTAGGCACATAATATTAACCTGTAGTATTAACCACATTATCACTTCCCTACGTCCGAACGAAGCCAAAACTTAGTCCATAGAAAGCGTACTTGCTAGAAAAACAAAGACTCTCTTAACTAAGGTTGGGAAAAAAAAAATATGAGACATAAATAAATAAAAAAACTAAACATATTTTATAAGGAAAAGAAGAAGAACCTACAAAACAATCTATAGAAAAAAAATCAGATCTCAATTCATTGGCAAATTATTATTCATAGAGATATACATTTGGACAAAAAGATACCAAGTAAGTGCAATTTGGCCCAAATCAGAGCCTCTAACAAATGTTTGTTGTGTTAATGATTAACTCAGTATTGGCAATAAAATTCATAGACAATTATAAGAAAATCAAATCATAGGAAAATTGGAAGGGCAATATTCTAATCAACTAAAGACCTCAATAACTCACATGTTGAAATCACCAAAACCTAGGATAATAGACTATCACTATGCATTCTAAGGCCACTTACTCGGAATCCTCCCTTGGTATTCTAGCTCAAGGAGAAATTCCCATCCTTGCCACCAAACCAATATAGTAAGGACAGAGGGTGATCACTCATGGCTTGCAGGATAAGACGAAATCAAATAGATTTAGCGGTTAGAGAGGATAAAATGATATGGTCAAAGGTAAATTCAAACTTATTAAAATTATAACAAAAGAAGATATAACAACAAGAATAATAATAATAATAATAATAATAGTAGTAAAGCCGGTAGAGATCCATAATTTCCTTCCCCTTAGAAAAGTTTAGGCTCGTACAAGAATTGTCAAAAAGGTATGGTATCTTTCCTTCATCTCAAACTCCAACTCTCAAGTCACCTCGCGCTCCAAAAGATTGCTCCACTTAACTTTAAAACAAGGAATAATCCACCTTCTCAGTGCTTGCTCCTTGAAATCTATAATTGTCACTAGTTGCTCCTCATATGTCAAATCACTATTAGCAGACCTCCAACTCTACGATCTCGGGGTTACCACCTAGTCCTCCCCATTCTGACTAAAGGGGATGTGCTACTTATGGAGGTACTCATACAACCATAGATTGCAGACGGACTATTGGAATAGAACGGTCAGCTTGCCAGCTGTAACAACAAACTTACAACAAACTTAATCAAAACACACAAATCTTAAAATCCACACCCATTCCAGATAGCCTATTATTATAACAAACCTACCAATAGAGCACCTTAGTGTCCCCCAATGCCTGCTAGTATTTCCTCACATGAGGAAATCTTGATACTTAGTAGGCAGCGTAGGGACTCGGATTGGCCATTTCCTCGCACAAATTTCTCATTCCCCCTCGGTACATGCAACAATTGTTCCCCCCTCGGGAAGCACCTTGTCCTCAAGGTGAAAATCAGAATAATCCTTCTGGAAGTCGTGCAGGGGTTCCTAGGTGGCATCCAACTTAGGTTGATGCTCCCATTACATGAGCAACTGGGTAATAGGGCTCCCTCAAACGATGATGACCTAGGAATTCAGGATAGAGGTAGGTCGCAGAAGGGGTCGATTATTGACGATGTGAGATGGCGGCAACATAAGTTGCCGCGATGGGTCCCCATGACAACGCTTCAACTTCAAGACGTGAAAAACATCATGGATCCATGCCCCAGCCGGGAGATCCAACTTGTATGCAACAGCACCAATGCAGCGGAGAATTTGGATGGGCGCATAGAACCGCTTGGAGAGCTTATCATTCTTGCAGTGTGCGGCGGAGGTTTGCCGGTATGGTCGTAATTAGAGAAACACCCAATCTCCATCCTAGAAGGAGATATACTGGCAGTGAGCATTAGTGAGGTCCCACATCCGCTGTTGGGCTCGCTGGAGGTTATCACGCAGGGTCTGGAGTAGGATGGCGCGATCAATGAGGAGGTTATCAACCTCTGCCACGGGTGAGGTCCCCGCAAGGTAGTCGAGCAAGGATGGTGGTGCGCGGCCATAGACGGCTTCATAGGGCGTCATCTTGATAGCTGAATGCCATAATGTGTTGTAATGCCACTCCACCCTTGGCAAGTAGTTGAGCCACTGTCGCAGCTGGTCAGTGACGAAGTAACGGAGGTACTTCTCAAGACAATGGTTTAAAACCTCGGTCTAGACGTTGGTTTGGGGATGGTACACCATGCTCATGGCGAGAGAGGTCCCCTGCAGCCAGAATAGTTCCTTCTAGAACACGCTCATGAAGACAAGGTCCCGATCAGTGACGATTGCAGATGAAAACCCATCTCTACAACAAAATTGATGATTAGTGACAATTTTAATTTTGACATATTGGTTTTTTGTCACAAAAAATACACATAATGTGACGAATCATTATTTAGTCACTCATTTTGCTTGTTTGATAATTTTATGTGACAATACTTTAAATTGTGACATGATATTGTCACAAAAGGATTAGCTCCAAATACACTCGTACTTTTAGTGACGGTTTAAATATTAAGTGACAAATATAGTACGTCATTAATATAATATTTTTTCGCGACAAATTTTAAAATTTGTTGTTTTTAAACTAAATTTAAATAATGTTACTAATATTAACATATATTATCAATGACAATTTGAATTTTTTTATGTACCTTAATTTATTTTTGTGACTCATAGGTTTGTCACCAAAATATAAGTAATAATGATATTATAATATTGTTACAAATAAATATCGCATTACTTGATGATATTGGATAATGTCACTATTTGTTACTAAATTTAATGACACTAATCATCTCTCACTAATAATTTTTTTCGTAGTCAAATGCTAAATACCATTGAAAGATAAAATGCTAAATGACATAAACATTCTTTTATGCTTTACAATTGATTTAGGAGAAAAATATAACAAAATTATTTATATAAATTGACATAGATATGAGTAAGGACATAACAATAATTTTTTTAGGTGGGTCACGCAAAACGTTAATAAACCAAACAACAATTTTTTTTATAAATATTTTTATAAAATATAATTTTCAATATCATGCTTACAAATTTGTCGAATATGAAAGCAAATAATAGACTTTTCCAAATATTTTTCTAAAATCATATATTTTTATACAATATAAATAGCTTTTGCAAGTAAAAAAACTTGAGAAAGCAAAACAATATATTTTTTGCAAAAGAATATAAATTTTTTCATGTTATATAAACCAATTTATACCTAGGGGCAACGGGATAAAAAAAAATTTGCAAATATTTTTCCTAAAAATATAATTTTTTAAAGAGAAAATTACTGTTTACCCCTCGATAATTTTAAAACTTCCCAAACAACCCTTGTGAGTTTTGCATACCTCAGACAACCCTTCCTTTATTGTTTCACTTCTTTTTTACCCCTGCATTATGAAATTCCATCATTGCCCTTAAACCTTTTTGCATACATTTTTTTCATTCTTTTTTGCATTCTTTTTTGCATGTACTTATTTCTTAAACAGAGAGTTTATTTTTTAAACAGAGAACTCATTTCTTAAACAGAGAGTTCATTTCTTAAACAGAGAGCTCATTTCTTTAAACAGAAACCTTATTTCTTAAACAAAAACTCATTTCTTTAACAGAAACCTCATTTTTTTAAACATAAAACTCATTTTTTAAACAAAAACATTGATATTTAAACAGGAAAACAAATATTTACGTGATAAATTAATCCTAGATATAAAAACCAATTAATCTTGGCCACTCGTACATACTTAAATAGAAACAACGATATTTAAGCACTTTTTTAAACGTAAACGCAATATATTAAACAGAAACATAGATAGTTAAACAAAGACAAACAAGCATATAAACAGAGAACTCATTTCTTAAACAGAGAGCTTATTTTTTAAACAGAGACCTTATTTTTTTAAACAGAAACCTCATTGAGTAGGGACATTGAGTATCTCATCGACGTTGATCTCGCGCGAACGCTGAGCTCCAGATCTGGCGAGCGATCTCGAAGGTGCCTGCTCGTGTGGGGTCTTAAAGGAGAAATCTTTGTCGGCGTTGGCGATCTGGTTGGCGACGTTCCTCGGCGGTCGGAGTGGTGAGGTCTTCGGTGGCGACATCGGATAAGACGGGCTGAACTTGAACGGAACCATTCTCTACTGCGGAGACCGCAACATGGATAGCAATAGGGTTAGGGTTAGGGATCATTCCAGGGTTTTGATCCATGGTGCCTAAGTCGGTGACGGGAACGGAGGGAAGAAGCGGCGCCGATGAGGGTTCGATCTCGTTGTCTTCGTCTTCGTCTTCATCGTCTTCCCTGTCGTCGACCTCATCTATTTCATTTTCTTCGTCGTCGACCTCGGGGAAGACCGCATGCTCCTCGTCATCGAGCAAAGGCATCGAAAGGTTGCACCTTTTTCTCTGGCAAGATCGAGATCTAGATCGAGGTGGAGATCAAAATTCTAGGGTTCGAAATCCCATTTTTCATGCAACGTGACTGTGATTGTGAGCCGCATGCTTTGTCTCACTGGCCCAGCCCAACTGCAATAAAGAGATTGTGGGGGTGATAAATACACCCCAAAAAACTTATTTCTTAAACAGAGACCTCATTTTTTTAAATAAAAACCTCATTTCTTAAACAGAAAACTCATTTCTTAAACAGAGACCTCATTTTTTTAAACCGAAACCTCATTTTTTAAACAGAAAACTCATTTTTTAAATAGAAAACTCATTTCTTAAACAGAAAACTCATTTTTTAAATCACAAAACTCATTTTTTTAAATAGAAAACTCATTTTTTAAACAGGAAACTCATTTTTTAAACAGAACCTCATACCTCATATTTTAAATAGAAGCCTCATTTTTAAATAGAAACTCATTGCACCCAAGGGCATTATAGTCAAACCCTGTCACACTTGCCACAACTTCCCACGCAAGGGACAATTTCGTCCAAAAAATTCCAAATTAACTCTATCAGTCACTGTTAGATGTTTTGGGGGTTTAAAAAATCATTGTATTCAAAAGGAAGGGGTTTTTATGGATAGCCAAATTTAGGGGGGAGAATCTGTGCATATTGCAAATTTTGAGGGTGTTTTTAGCAATTTCCACTTTTTTTAAAACTATATTTATCAATTTATACATTGTTTATTTTCAAAAAAAAAAATTGTGAAGATAGGGTTGTAGCATCCCCATATAAGTTTAATTTCATATTGGTTTAATTTAAATTATTTATTTTTTATTCAAATAACTCTCTTTATCTCTTTTTGAAATTTTTTTTTATTTTTAAAGATTTTATTAGAGATATTTTATATTAACACCTTCATATATATATATTATAATTTACTTTATTAATAAGGACTAAATTATAAAAGACCTTTATATTATTGAAGTAATTTATATAGATATTAAAGAAGTTTTTATAACTACAATATTAATTTAAAATTTCATTGGTTTAAATTTGTTATAAGCTTTTTAAAAAAATTATTGCGAAATATATTTAAACAATAATTTAAAATTCAAGTTTCATTGGTTTAAATTTGTTAATAATTTTTTAAAAAAATTATTACGAATTTAATTAAAAACATATAAAAATATGTTAGTTTTATATAGAATTTGAAAAGATTTTCATTCAATAAAAAGATATATCCTATAAAATATTTTAAATAATTTTAATTTATCTAAATTTAGTTTAAATTTGTTAATAATTTTTTTTAAAAATTATTGTGAATTTAATTAAAAAATATAAAAAATATGTTAGTTTTAATATAGACTTTCAACAGATTTTCATTCAATAAAAAGAAATATCCTATAAAAATTTCTGAATAATTTTAATTTTTCTAAATTTAGTTTGAAGTTTATAAAAATTTTAAAACAAAATTCTTTATTTAAAAAAAAATTCTATATAAATCTCTATATCAATTTCTATTCTTTTTCAATCTTTCTTTCTCTCTCATCATTACTAAGGTACATTATATTTCTCTTTCTCAATGTCTATACTACCGTCTATTTTTTATTTTATTTTTGCCTCTATCTTAAGGCACACTTCCACTTTCTTTTAGTTCTTGATTTTTTTTTTATAATGCTTTTGTAAGTTCCTACTTCATCAAAGATGAATCTTTTAAGTATGCATTAGTGTTCCAACGCACTTAGTTCATAAATTTTTTATAATTGCTTGATTCGCTTCTAATTTTATGGGTTTTGTATTGATGATGGTTCCGTTGGAGAAGGGAATATTTGAATGGGAAAGAGATTCACATCGGCTACAATCATTAGATTAAAGTTTTCTTTCCAAAGGGTTGCTAACAATATTGATTCTTGTGTTTTTTGATTAATTTATGCATTTTTTTATTATCATTATTTTATAATGGAATTATTGTTATAATTTCTATAGTTGTTTGATTAGCACTTTAAATTGTTAAAGTTTGTCATTAATCAATTAATTTTTGTTATGACTATCTATTGTGCTTATTATTAATTTTTTGGATGCATATTAGTATATATGTATATGTATATATAATTATATTTTGAACTTTACTTTTGTTAATTTACTCTTCTTATAAATTAATATTTATTATTTTAAAAAAATATTTATTTCGGGGTTTTAATGAGGCAAGCTCTACATCAACAAAACACTATAAACACGAACGCCACAAGAGTTGCATGAAGAATAGTTATCTATTTTGATATGATTTACTTAAGATTATAAGTTTTTTTAATGTTATTGAAATTTTTACTGAAATTGAAATTTGTTAATCCATAAGGTTAACTATAAATTATGATAATTGTGTTATTTTTTTCTTTTTACAATAATAATATTGATTTAATTTTTATTTATGATATATTATCAAAAAAATTAAATTTTTGATAATTTATATAATTTATTAAAAAAATATTCACTAAAAATATATCACAAATTACAAATACATCATAAAAACATGATTGATTGCGACATTATAAAAATATTACAAACTATATAATATTTAATTAATTGTGACATTACAAAAAAAAATTAATTTATGCCATATTTTTCATTAGTGACGCATTTTCATCATCACAAAAATAGACTTTTGTCACTAAATATTATATTTTTTTAACAATATATAGTGACGTTAACCACTTTTTATGACGCTATTCTATTTGAAATGATGACAAATATTTTTATTATTTATTATTTGAAAATCAATGGAATGTCACAAATGATAAAACTTTACCTTATATTTAGTGACAATTCATAACATTTTATGACAGTTTGGCACAACATTTAGTGATAAAAATGCATGTCATTAATGATTATAAAATAGGTAAAATATGATAATTTTGTCACATAAAAGGTATCATTATGTGACTGAACATGTAATCGCTCACATTAACCCTTTAGCAACGGAGCAGAAAGGCGACAAAATGTGATGACAGCAACAAAGCGTCACAAAAAATTTTTAGTGACAAAAATATATTATTTTATGACATTATCACACATGTCAATAATTGACAAATTTGTTGTAGTGTGCATGGAGCCGCACGATGTCGCGGATGAAGACGGATGCAACGATGGGTAACGAGAATTGGGGCCCGAGAGCAGAGAAGTGAGTATGTTTGGAAAGGTGGTCGACTACGATGATTATTGTGGTCTTGCCGGAGGACAACGGCAGATGGGTGATGAAGTTAAGGGATAGGGAATCCCATATCTTTCCAGGAATCGGTAGGGGTTGCAGCAATCCTTGGGGGGCAGTGTTGAACGGCTTGGTCGACTAGCATGTGACGCAGTTGTTGATAAAATCTCAGATCGATCGGCGGAGTCCCAACCAATATAATATGTTTACCAGGTGGGAGTAGATAAGCTGTATCCCGGCATGTCCCCCATAGTGGTGGTGTGAAACTCAGCTAGGAGCAGGGTTGGAGGGCGGTCTCCAAAGGGACCGGTACCCTTCTCTTGTAGAGAATAACACCGTCTCGGATGGAGTGGCAAAGATGGTCCTCAGGATTTTCCTACACAAATTGAACCAGCTTGGTTAGTGTAGGGTGAAGCTTGTAGCTTTGCCGGATAGCATCCCAAAGGGCAGTCACTGGGCGGGTGGTGGCCATGAGAGAATTCAAGGTTGGCGGGTGGAGGCAGGAGAGAGCGTCGGCCGGCCCATTTAAAGCCCCTGGCTTGTAAATGATGTCAAAATCAAAGCCCAACAGTTTGGCGAACCAGAGGTGCTATTCAGGGGTCTAGATTGTATTGTGGAGAAGCGCTCGTAGGCTTTGGTGATCGATGATGATAGTGAAACGCCATCCGAGAAAGTAATGCTGCCATTTTTTGATCGACTCGGTGTTTGCGAACATCTCCCGGCTTAGCAGTTTGCTAAATAATGCCACTTGTCGCCCCTTCTTGGCTAGCACCGCTGCGATCCCACTCCCTGACGCAAGCTCCAGGTTCTAGAAAAGGCTAAATCCGGCAATTGGAGGACAGGCGTTGTTGCTATGGATGTCTTTAGGTTCTAGAAAGCTGTACTTGCTTCAGGTGACCAAACGAAGGACTCCTTGCAGAGAAGATGGGTGAGGGAAGCGGAGAGCAGTATAGTATCGCACGAAGCAGTGGTAGTACCCGGTGAGTTCGAGGAAAGCCCGTAGTTCCTTGAATGACTTCAGCAGCAACCATTCCTAAATGTTGGCAATTTTAGAGGGATCGACGGACACTCCTCAACCCGAGCCCCTGTGACCCAAATACCAGATTTCCATGTTGCCGAATTCACATTTTTGGAGATTTGTGAATAGCCAGTGCGACCTTAGGATAGAGAGAATGGTACGCATGTGTGCTTCATGCTACTCCCAGTCGGGGCTGTAGATTAAGATGTCATCGAAGAATACCAGCACGAATCGGCACAACACGCTCTTGAAGACTACCTTCATGAATGCCTAGAATGTCGATGGGGCGTTAGATAGCCCGAAGGATATCACCCGAAACTCGAAGTGGCCCTCGTGGATCCTCAAGGTTGTTTTCTCGATGTTGGGAGGGTGGATTCGTACTTGATGGAACCCGGCGGGAAGATCCAGCTTCGAGAAGACTTATGCTTCAGTGACCTCGTCAAAGAGCTCTTCGGCGGTCAATATGGGGAATCGGTCTTTCACCATCACCGCGTTGACTGCGTGATAGTCGATGCAGAACCGCCAAGACCCGTCATTTTTCTTAACGAGCAACACCGGGGCGGAGCATGGATTAGTGCTCGGCCATATAACTCCCTCCATGATCATCTCGCTGATAAGCCGCTCTATCTCTGTCTTTTGGAAGTTAGGGTAGCGTTAGGGGTTAACATTAACAGGGGCGGTTCCTGCCAACATTAGGATATGGTGATCGAGCGATCGGCTGGGAGGCAGTCCGGTCGGCTTGGAGAAGATATTGGCAAACTGCGTTAGGATGTTCCTGAGGGACAAAATAAACTTAGGTGGAGCGTGCTGACACACCCTTTTGCGTGCGTATCGCAAGTGCACAGGTTGTCAAAGTAATAAAGTACCCTGGTGAGTGGGTAGTTGTATCCACAGGGAATAGTGCTCGAAAACACAAGAATTGCTATTTAACTATGGTGAAAATAATTAAAGAGTGGTGTGAACAATATCAATGCAAGTAGAAATGAAGAAAATAAGAAATAGACCCAAGAGAGTAATAGGAGAGGCAATTGATAAAAGATGAGGCACCCGGACATTGCTCACCCTAGGACTATTATTTCAAGTGTAAGACTAATCATTATGTCTCCTAACTAATGTTTAATGAGTCATGGAAATCCTAAAATACATTGTCCCAAACCAAAGGTCAACCGTTACTAAACCTATACTATGCCCCGACGGAAAGGAACACTCTCGACGCCTCACACTGTGCAAGGTTGCTTAAAGCTCTAGGGACTCCAAGTGATAAACCCTATTCTTTAATATAGATCTAACCATTTGGTCCAGGCGAAAGACCCCTAATCACAATTAAGCCCCAGCACTAAGGATTACTTCAATACTTCACTCTGTTGCTCGCACAACTAAGCCCCAGTGGAGTTTGTCTCTTAGCACATTACTCTATCATGACTGTAAAGAACTCTTGGTACGTGGAGGTAGGATAAATCACATTGGAAGGGAAAGGCAACGTTCCACTACCTCTCGACTCACCCACTCAACCCTCTCCAACCTTGCTTTGTCTAATCCTCATAGTGTGTCAGTCATCCATAAGGATTACCAAGATAGATTCTCAACCCTAGTGTCACTCTAAGGGAAAATCAATGCAATAAAAATTCAAGGATGGAACTCAATTAAAACATTAATTAAAGAAGCATAATAAATGTCAAAGAAACAAAATCATCCTAGGGTTTACAAGTCTAAGCACCCACTAGGGGTTTAGCTCTCCATGGAGCAAGATACCATCAACAATGAAATCAAATGTAAAAACATGCAATCTATAAGAAAAACCCCTTCATAGCCTGTATCGATGGTCTTGTGAAGTCGCCTTGTCTTCTCCAAGGGTTCCCTCATCAAGCTTAGGGCACACCTTGCTAAATTGATGCTGATGAAAACTCCCCCAATAACTACCTTCCGAAGGAACACGGTGTCGAAGGCCATAGAACCACTCCAAAGACCTAGCTAAAAACTCTCCAAACCCTAACCGCGAGCGCCTCCAAAGATGGAGAAAGGTTGGGAAAAAAATTGGAAAAGGATCCCGAAATTGTGGCTTTTATAGGGATGGAATCAAGCATCTACACATCCATGTAGAATTTCCACAAACCCGTGTGAATCTCCAGAAGTTGATTTTCTGCGAGCTGTGAACAGTAACTGCTATAGTGATTTTGTTACATTGATTTGCTACAGTAAACTGCTGCAGTACTTTGCCAAAATGTTCCCGAATCCACTCTTATCATCGAGGCCACATGAATAGCCACATTGATGGAGATCTTGCTAGTATTGCACAAGTCGGAACACATGAGTGTGACTGTCTTTGTGCCCCTCCAATTTATATGTGAGCTCGAGCACAATGGAGGTTGGCACACACTCACATGTCTTTGAGCACAACTTGTGTCTTCACATTTGTTCACTCCAAGACTTCATCAACAAATACATCCACGAACTACTTTTGGTTCATTTCTTCCACAATTGTCTCCACAACCCTAGATGCACAAAGAACACATATACACAAGAATAAGCGATAAAGTCTGAGAAAAGTAATGCTCAATGTAAGAAAAGAATACTTCATATTACTTATACACAAGCACTTATCACGTGCGGACTGACCCTTGGGTTATTTCCCGAATCTACTTGCTCCATTTCGAGGTGCCAGTATTGGGCCTCGCGTTGCATGTAGCCCGCTTTAGCCAAGGTTAACGGGGAGATATAATTCAAGGCGGTGGTTGGGTTAACCCGTACAAAAGAATGTTAGTGCCCTAGTAGCCTAACTCCATCAATAGGTCTCGGTAATCGAAGATAACATTGCCCAATCCCGACAACCACTGCACCCCAAGTACGAGGTCAGTGCCATATATGGGTAGGAGCAGCAGGTCAACTGTAAAGTCCGCAGCGCCAAGCTTGAGCCTGACCTGACGACACTGTCCCCCGCTGCCAACGGACTCGCCATTCCCAGCAGTCACCCGGATGTGAGGTGATAGGAGTACGGTCAAGCCAAGGTGTCCAGCTAATCGGCTTTGGATGAAGTTATTGGTAAAGTCCCCGTCGATCAGCACAACTACTTCCTGGCTGTTTATCGTTCCAGCAAGCTTCAAGGTGGATGGTATTAGTTGCCTCGTGAGGGCATGCAAGGATATTATGGGGGAGGCTTCTCCATTGGGAACGGGGTCCTCCTTGGGGCGTTCCAAGGACAATCCATCATCGCCTCGGAATGACTCGTACTTTGCTAGTTTATTCTGTATATACTTGTTCGTTGTTTGATTCTAGAACCACACATTCATTCCTTTTTGTTGCAGTTTGAAGGAAAGGAACAGAAGAGGAGAAGAAAGGGGTGAGATAATGGTAAAATATCCTTCTTTCTCATTCATTCATGACTTACTTAAATAGAACGGTCAGCTTGCCAGCTGTGACAACAAACTTACAACAAAATTAATCAAAACACACCAATCCCAAAATCCACACCCGTTCCAAATACCTTAACATTATAACAAACCCACCAATAAAGCACCCTGGTGTTCCCCAATGCCTGTGGGTCTTTCCTTACATGAGGAAATCTTGATACTTAGTGGGCAGCGTAAGGACCCGGATTACCCGTTCCCTCGCACGAGCTTCTCGTTCCCCTCAGTACATGCAACACTTTTTTTCTTCTACAATATTTATTCGGAAGCATGTTTTGCCTATTACTACTATTGAATAAACTTTATGTGTTGTCACCCTGTTCGGAGTTAATATGTGCTTGATAGAGCATGTGTGAATTGCCCAATTTTTATTGCTAATCGATCCCCTCCTTGATTCTCTTGGATTGATAAGAAGTGGATCCATCCGAAAGAGGAATTGAGGAAGTAATGGAGTTTGTCGGCGATGGTACTGGTGCAAACGGTGGCGGAAAGGGAATGTTTTGTTTGAGAATGACTGTATCAATATTACTGTTCACTATACTATAGCACTGTTACTGTTTATGTGCTGTCCATTTGCGAGTGCACACTTGCTTGCAAACCTCACTACAGACCCTGTGCGGCCTGTATGCAGCCCGCACACTCTCCAGCCAACAAAGTTTCTATAGTAAAAACCACTGTTCATGATAGTGTAGAAAATCATTGTTCACGTGTAGGCTTTGTGCGGCCACGAATTGCCCACACACTCCACTGGTGACCTCGTACGGCCCGTGTACCTTACAGCCATGCTTGTAGAGTTTCCTTGAGGCTTTTATTGTCCTCCCAAGCCTTCTACAACCCTTCAAACCTTCAAAACAAGCTCAAAACACTAACAAACCCCTCAATTTTTGTAAGAATGAGATGATCAAACATAAAACAATGCAAAACAACGATTTTAGCGTGGAAAACCCTTCGAATCGAGGGGAAAACCACGGGACTCCTTAGAGCCTCTTAAATGTATTTCACTATATCAACTATTGAATGACAAGAGTCTTCTCTAAGTACTACTAGAGGAATAACAACAATGCATCAACAAGAGGATTTCATCATATGAGGCACTACCTACTTTTGTTTTCCAATCCTCCATACCTTCTAGTCTTTCTTCTTCTTCGTTACTCTGCCCCCTCTTGCGATGGCAAGCGGGGGTCAACCTTTACCTCCTTCCTTTCTAAGTAAGACATGGGCTGATGTTGCTGCCACGGCGCAACGAAAACCTTCATCTCTGCTAGTGGAAGGTCCTGTGCTCAGCAAACTAAAAGCTAATACTTCAGAGTTCATCCAGGGGGAACAAGACACTCTTGCTAGGGCAAGGATGAGGTTCCAAACGGCGATCTATGGGAAATTCTTCGAAAAATTTCCTCTGTTTGAGCAAGTTAAGGAGATCCTTAGTGGGAAGTGGGCAGGCATTGGCACCTTTCTATCTCCGATTTGCACAATGGTTACCTTCTGATTTGATATGACAATCAAGAAGCGATGAACCGTCTGATGTTTGAGGGTCTGTGGGAGGTTAATGGCATCATTTTGCAGCTAGCCCTTGGCAGCCGTATTTTGAGCCGGCGTTCACAAAACTCTCTACGGCGGTAATATGGGTTCAACTGTATAACCTCCCCTTTGAGTTCTGGGACGGGGAGTCACTTGAAACTATAGTTGCTTTATTTGGTCGTCTGCTTAAAATTGATGAGGTTACTTTCTCTTTGTCCAGGTCAAAATATGATAGAATATGTATTGAAATTGACCTTGCTAAGCCTCTGAAGCAGTTTGTGGATTGGTGATGAAGAACACCGAGTCTTTATCGTTGTGCTCTATGAGTGACTATCGACCTTCTGCTACAATTGTGGGTTAGTCGGTCATGGGTCCAATAATTGCAACCGCCAGAACTCTGGAGGCACGGACCACCCCCTCTCCACCCCATTGCAATGGTTTGAATGAACTGCAATGGAAGGAGGTCAGGGAGGAGTCTAACTTCATGAGCGAAGGCATGGAGGCAGGTTTGGATTCCAGATCAGCAAATGCCCCGGAAAGCAATAAGACTTTGGAGGAGCTCTCAAAATCAGATTATGGGCCTTGGATGTTGATGTCAAGGAGATGAGGTCGCGGTGGCACCAGTGGTCTCAAGGGTCCGGGATTACGAGCGGGTATGCGAACTCACGTGACCTCGTCTATCCTCTTTCCAATGTCTCGAAACCTAGGTCTAGTGCTGTATGGGTGACGCGTGGAGGAAGCTCGTTGCGAGGCAGGGGTGGCTTGGTCTCGTCTATGGCCCATTTCACTAGGGAAATAAATGTTGGAATATCCCTTTTTCCTGAAAAGGACTCTATCCCCCTATCCCAAGAAATACACTCTGACCTTGTGCCTTCTTTGATTCCTGTGCCAGAGAGAGGCACGTCTCCTAATGCCTATCTTGTATCGGCCAACAAGGAGAGTTCGACGCTAGTGTCTCTGCTAAATCCCAAGGGTCCAGTGTCCCCTTGACACATCCACTAAGCCTTCATCTCTTGTCTTGTCCAAGGGTAAAGAGGTTGTCATCTCGAAGTCTCAAGAACCCCCGGGTTCTCCTCCAACTCTCAGAACCTCTAAGAATTTAGTTTAAGGATTGGAGGAAGGAGACATTTTGGAGGCCCACAAGATGATAGTTGATAGAATTTCCTCGGCGCTGCAGCACTTGTCTCATGGTTTCAGTGATTCTGACCAAGTAATGAGTGACTCTGAGGATAATGTTAATGCATCGTCAGAAGATGAGGAATCTATGGAACCAATGGAACCGGATGATACGATGATGTTAGTTCAGTATTAGAGTAAACACCGGATGGAAGTCTTGTCCAGAAAGATTGTCCAGTCTCCTGTGTCACATGCATCCCACAAGAAGGGAAGGGTGGTTACAGAAGGGGAAGTGCCTTGAACTTTTTCCCTGTCTCTTCTACTTCTGTTATCTGCTTGTTTTTTCATGTCATTTGGTGCTTATCTTCCTGGAATTTGTTGTTTTTCTGATTTTAATCTGGTTTGCTATGTTTACAGAATTGACCAAAATTATTTGTTGAAATTGCCGTGGTGTCTCAAGCCGGGATGCAACCTCTAGAATTTTTTACCTTATGAAAAAGTTCAATCTAATCATGCTTTGTTTGGTGGAAACCAGGGCTAATGACAATAGACTTCAGAGGTTTTGCTCTAAACTAAAGTCTCAGTGGAAATGGGCAGCGATTCTAGCAGAGGGGTATTTTGGAGGCATCATCACAATTTGGAATTGTAAGATTGGGTATGTCACCCCTCTGATAAGGTCTAGGTTTGCACTTCACCTGGTGGTTACCTCTGTTCAGTCCTAGGAATGGATTATTTCTATTGTCTATAACTCTACTTCGATTCAAGATCAATGTCTACTCTGGTATGAACTTTCTGGGATAAAATTTTTTTAAATGTTCCGTGGATTATTATGGGTGATTTGAATGCGGTGATTACTCAGGAGGAACATCGTGGTGGTGCTCATTATTACTATAGAAGAAAAGCCTCTGTTTTCTCTAAATTTATTGCTACTAATAATTTGTTAGATGTGAATTTTGTAGGATCTCCGTATACTTGGTGTAATAATCAACAAGGTTTAGCAAGACGTTGGGCTCGCCTAGACCGTTGTCTTGTTAATCCGGTTTGGTCTAATTGCTTTTATGCTTATTTAGTTACTCATCTTCCGAGGTTTCTTTCTGATCACTCTCCCCTTCTATTATCTGTTTCTCCTCGTAATTTTAGTAAAAAGAAACTTTTTCATTTTGAGAATTTTTGCCTTAGAATTTCTCCCCTGACTCTAACCCTATGCATGCAGTCTCTCACCTTATCTCCCGTACTAGGCACAGGATTTTGGATTGGAAGGCTAAAGGTTTACACTCTATTGATTCTAATATTGAGAAACTGGAGTCTTCTATTTCAAAAGCTGAAGCTAAGGATGGTTTGGGTGATGGTAACGATTTTTCCCCTCAATCTCTTTCTATAATGTATAATAATCTTTCTTCTCTTCATAGACAAAACAGCACTAAGTGGGCCCAATGTGCCAAACTCATGTGGGTTCAAAATGGTGACAATAATTCCTCCTTTTTCTTTAATTCTGTTTGATTCTGCAATCATTATAATTCGATTTCTAATATCACGGATTCTAATAGTAATTTGTATACTGACCAACCAAGTATCATTCGGACCTTTATGAGTTTTTTCTTAGAGCTTTGGAGCGATCCGAATGGGAGGCTCACTCAGGATATTATTAATATGCTCCCGGATGAGCTTCCCAAAGTGTCTAACAGTGAGGGTGAAGATTTAATTAGAGACGTTACCAAACAAGAAGTATTTGATGTGCTTCAATCTCTTCCAACAGGTAAGAGCCCAAGTCCTGACGGACTGAATGTAGAATTCTATCATTTCTACTGGAGCGAAATTGGGGACTCCTTATATTCTACGGTCAGGTACTTCTTCACTCACTCTGTTATGCCTTGCACTTGGGTAGGATTTATATTGCCTTAATCCCTAAAATTTCTAACCCTAAGTGCCATGCAGACTATCGCCCAATATCTTTATGTAATGTGTGCTATAAGATCATTTCGAAAATCCTTGCCAATCTTTTGAAAAGCATCCTTCCTAAGTTAATTGGCAAAGAACAATTTGGGTTTGTTAATGGCCGTACTCCTTTTGATAATATTATTACTCTTCAAGAAGTGGCCCATTCGATTGATAATGATCATTACCCCCTAGGATGTTGGTTAAGTTAGACATATCTAAGGCCTATGACACATTGAGTTGGTCTGCAATTCTTGCTACTCTTTCTAAAATGGGGTTTCCTAGCAGGTGGGTCAATTGAATTAAAACTTGCATCAGTAAGGTTTCCTATGCTTTGTTGATCAATAAGTCCCTCACTCCTTGGTTTTTTCCTAGCAGAGATATCAGACAAGAGGATCCTATTTCCCCTTACCTTTATATCCTGGTTGCCCAAAATCTTACCATAATGCTTAATTATGCTTTGAGGTCTAATAGGATACCTAGTTTTCATTCTAACCTTAACAACAATTTCAACCATTTGATGTATGCTGATGATATCATTCTTATAACTGAGGCCTCTAGGAAGTCTGCTAGAAATATTAATAGTTGTCTTACTTTTTATGGGAACTTAACTAGTCAAAAAGTTAGTAGTTCTAAATCTGAAATCATTTTCCCTAATCGTTTCAACAAGCACCTTTCCAACAGAATATCTAAAATTTTAGACTTTAAAGTTGGTTCCTTCCCTATCAAATACTTGGGTATTCTAGTTTTTCCTAAGAGGTTGGCACTCTCTTGTTTTTCTTCTATGATTGACAAGATTGAGAAGTCAATCTCTTTTTGGAAGAAATCTTGAATTTCCCCTGCAGGGAAAACCATTCTTATTAATTCTGCTGCTATGACTACTCCATTATATTATCTTTCTGTTTACCCTGTTCCTAAGTCCATTCTTGATCGAATTACCAAAGCTGCTAGGACCCTTTTTTGGTCTAAGGATAGCAATCGAAAGGGCATCTACTCAGTTGGCTGGGATGAAGTTACTCTTAACCGATCTGAGGGGGGCTTATCAATTCAGAATTTGGGCATCTCGAAAATTTCTCATATGACTAAAAATGTTTTCAGTTTGCTTAACAATAATAATTTTTACTGGACTTCAATCTTGGTGAACAAATATGGTGGCTTTGATATTTGGAAGGGGTCCATACCTGGGAAATGTTCCTGGTTCTACAGAGGTTTGTATCATAATGCTTCTATTATTAAACCATTCCTCTGGATAAAATCTATAAACCCTAGTATGACTTCCTTCTTGACTGACCCTTGGTATTTTGAGATCCCAATTGCTTTTAAACCTACCTAGTTTCAGTTCTCGGAATTAATTGTTGATATCCACTGGAACATTTCTACATTTCACTATGTTTTTGGAAAGTTTGTTAATGTTAACATTCTTGGGCAGAGTACTATTGATTATGAACATGATAATCACTGGGTCTAGTTCCCTAAGTCTAAGGGCACTAAACTTTCCACTATGATATGCTCTTTCTTCAATCAAAGCAAGTGCTCTGGGGATAGTTGGGAAGGTTGGGGTAAGTTATGGCATCTCAAAGTGGCTCCCCGAGTTAAGCATTTTATGTGGTTGTTATTTCATAAGTCCGTGAAAACTAATGATTATCTTTATCGGCTAAATTTTGGGTCGAATACTCTGTGCACATTTTGCAATCTTTTTCCTGAAACTGTGGAGCATTTATTCCTTAATTGTAATAAATCTCAACAGGTTTGCAGCTTAACTCATTTAGCTGTTGGTAAGTCTATTAATTTGTCTGATGGGCTGGCTACTGGAAATTGGCTGGATCAAGACTTGTCTGGAAATGATATATATATATTCAATATGTGATAGCTGCTACTGTGTGGTTAATTTGGAAAGCCAGGTGCAACAAAATTTTCAAATTTGAAGATTTGAACTATCATAATATCTCAAACAGAGCTATTGGTCATGTCAGGGAGTTTTGCGTCTCCTCTTTTTTTCAATTGAAGAACAATTTTATTATGAACAATTTTACCATTGCTGATAGTCCTATTTTAATTGTTGCTTCTATATGTAGTGTAGATTTTTCAACTGTTGGTCGTAGTTTTATCTTATTAGATTCAAGCTCAAAAGTTCTTTGCTCAGGGAGCTGTGGTTGCCATGTGATCTCCTCTGTAGATGCAGCAGCCAAAGCCTTCAATTTTGCTACACAGGTTATGCTCCACTGGAGTCTGAACATCAACGTCAAGACCATTTTGTCTTCCAGTGCTGAGCTTGTAAAGGCAATCAAACAAAGATCTTGGTCAGAGGATTGGAGGGTCAATTGTCAATTACAAGTGTTATTTGATCATCTTGCAAAGATGGGTAATCCATCCATTCACTCAATCCCTTGGAGTTGGAGTAAAGCCCCTTCTTCTCTAGTGTGACAGAGTTCCAGGGCCATTCTATCTAAAAAAATATTCATTATAAATTTAATGTGCAGATCAGCTACCACTTTAATTTTCATGTAGTCCAATGCTAACTAAATTAGCTAGGGGACTTTGCCAATGCATATATAGTATCCTTAATATGCAAATGTTTTATAAAACATTAAAACCTAGATAGGGCTATAAGGCTTAAAACAAAGGATATGAGTATTTGATGTAAACCAGATACAAACACTGATATTCATTAATCTCTTTCACACACTCCTAAACAAACACACCAGTCTAACATTCATACTCAATACATAAGAGACAATACCTACGTTCCCATGCCAATAACTGACTCATAAACCAAGATAAACAAAGACTTTAACTGACACTTCAATATACAGAAATACAACATTAACTTCTAATATATATATATATATAACACTAACCTCAGTTGAGACCAAACTTTCTCATATAACCGCATGCTCCTGCAAACTTAATTCACAATCTTTAACAAGGGCAACTGCATAACCAAATAGTACACATGCCATTCATCTTTAAATAGAGTTGTATCTTATCTATATTGAGTACTTTACGATTAAAAACATTGTATAATTTCAATTCAACTCCAAAATTACACATCTTTTTGTTTTTAAAAAGAAATTTCATCATTCAATAAAACAACATACAACATTATGGATGCCACTTGCCACCCAAATCAAGAAGCTTTCTCTTCGACATGCTCTTTTTCTTGGTATTGCAGGTATCAAAATGAGTTGATGGTGGTCCAGTTTGGGTGGGGTAAAAAACTTAACCATACCCATTTATTCTTGACATGTCTCGTTTGTACTTAACCCCACCCAACCAGACGAATTGATAAAACATGTTATATACGACCAAACTTGGCCTAACCTGTTTAATAAATAGATTAACCTGCCTTAATCCATCAACCAATTTATAAACCATATTATCAAAACAATTTTAATTGATTAATTAATTGACATATTTAACCTGTATAACACACTTAAAGATAATTTAAAATGTATACATAAACACACACAGATATATATAAAGTTAAAATCACCCAAACATTCTTTGTAAAATTTTCCTTTCATGTATAATTATAATTGCGATTTAATCATTTATAAAATTTATTTATTTTAAAATATATATATATATATATAATTGGTTTTTTTTTCTTGGTCTTATTCCTAGCGTTGTTCACAATTAAGTTAGACTCTAGACTTAATTAACCACCAAAACTAGATTTATTGCTTGATAAAATAAAGTTAATAAAAAAATACTAAATTATTAATTTCTACCCACCAAATAAAATAAAAATCAAATCACTATGAAATTTATACCGCCGTTGAATTTATGAGCAAATGTTTTCAAACATTAAATAGTAATAAAATGGTAAAAACATGTGCCGTTAATCACGTGGGTTGGAGCCACGTATGACTATAAATCACAAACATGCGCGCTTGCATGGAATCATACTACACTGCAGCACTGGGAGTTCTCATCCAACACTAGTGCAAGATGACCACCCCCGCTCCAAAGAACCGAGACTGGTCCTCCATCCGTGAGCCCATCCTCTTCAAGATCGCCAACAAGCTTGACACCATCAGCCATGTCCGGTACCGCTCCGTCTGCACCTCCTGGCGTGCATCCTCACCCAAGCGCCCCAAGATCCCTCTCATCGTCACCTGCATCCTCAACAACTTTCGTCATTTATCCTCTCTAGTCTTCCACGACCTGGTCAGAAAACAAAGCATCGATCTCTCCTTCACTGCCGGAGATGTTCTTTCCAGCCTCGTCTCCAACGATTACAACTACATCAGCTGCTCTCATGGATGGATTTTCTTGGCGGTTACTCAAAAGAAACCAATGATATCACTCCTGAACCCGTTCACCGGCGAGAATGTTACCCTTCCTGAAATGAATGAAGTCAACACCTCTCCGATCCAATCCCTACGCGTCGTCCTCTCGTTGCCTGTTGTGGTTTCCTACTCTCTTTATCCAATGGAGCTTAGCTTCATCCGGTTTGGCGAAACCAAGTGGAAAAGAATCGAACTATCTAGTCCACTCCGAGGTGTAACGGCGTTCAAGGGCCGGTTCTACGGCCACTACTACGGAAGAAGCAGAAACAAGCTCTATCTGATCGATCTTGAGGCTAACAATGGGAATGGCGCCGTTGTCCCTGTTCAACTAGACTTGCCGGACATGCTTTCCGGCGAGGTGCTAATGTAATGTTTGCAACCTTGGTCATGTTGACCAGGTTGACCAGAGACATTCCTACTTCCCTTTGACTGTTTGACTAGTTATGGGGATTCCTGACACTGTTGCTCTGCAAACTTGATTCTCACCCAGCTGGCTCCTTCTTCCCGTGAAGCTTCGGTCTTGTCATGGTTGGTGGGAGAGGCACTCTTCCTCTTCCTCATCTTCTTCTCCTCCTTCCTCTATTTAGCAGCCTTTCTTTGAGTTCGGACTGAAGAGGTGGCAAGCTTCCTTTGAACTTCGGACTGAAGAAGCCAGCCGTGAGGAGGAGCTCGAGTCGCATTGCTTGAGTTCGGCAGATGCGAAGGAGGTGAAGATTCACCGCTTTCTCTTCATCAAGCTTCAGGTTAGCATCTAGGGTGTTTGTGGTTTAAGCTTCTTGTTAGATCCCCCTTCTATGCTTGGTTTGTGAGTGTTCTTGTGGGTTGTTGTGTTGCTTCCATGCCTTGTTGTGGCCTGCACCCCTAACCTTTTTGTTTAGAAGAATACTAATCTTGTTGGAATTCTTGTAAGCTTAAAAGCTTAGTTCTTGCATCCTTGAAGCTTAACTGTTGTTGTTTGTGTTCAGTTTGGTTAATCTTTTTTTGCAACATGCTTAAACTTTGGAGGGTTTCATTTGATAATCATGCTTTTGTGAGTATATGTGTTTATTTGTATCTTGTATGTGTAAATGGTAAGGCATGGGACCTTAACCTTTTGATGATTTTATTCTATTAAAAAAAGCTTGACTGTTTTTATTGTTTTGTTAGTTTTAAACCCCCTTAATTTTAGTAGAGGGTCTGTAAGCCTCGTGGTGGTGTTAAAGTCGCAAACTAAGTTGAGTTCTCGGATTACTCGTTCACGTGTCTTCTAAATCCTTGTTTTAGCTTTGTTAATGTTGTAAGTGAGTGTAAACCTTGGTTGTTGTTGTTAGATCCTTGCTTAGCTATTTTTAAGGACAGCTTTTCATGCTTGCAATTTGGAGCTTTGAGTGTGCGACCATTAGATTCAGAGTTGCTCGATTTTATTCACACCTTGGTTTAAGCTTGACTTCTTGTAATCTTATCTTGATAGCTTATTAGTTTTGTTATGTATTTAATTGTGATGGTAGCGACTGATGCTTTTAGTTTATTTGGAATTTTTTTTCTTTGTCTAAACTTGGGGTTTGTTTGGATTTGTGTTACTTTATTCATTGATATGATGTCCTTAATTTAACTTTAATGGTGTTTAAAAGCTGGTCATTATGTGAGGTTGGTTTTGCATGAGACTTTGATTTGTATTATTTAATCCTCTAAGACCTTCTAGACCCTAAGTGCTTTGTTATAGGCCATTGTTGATATTAACTTGTCATCTAAACCTAGTTTCAAGCACTTGTAAGCATGTTTCGGAATTTCTATTTGCTTAATTATCTTCCACTGTAGGTTCCGTGCACTTGTTTGTGGCTTCTAGAAGCATGATTAATCGTCTCATTTATGTGAATATTTACATAGTCATATATGTTGTATTTTTTTGATAGTTGGGATTTTTAATTGCCACCCTTGAACTACGCATATCAGGGTTATTATTTATAGACATAGGTATTTGATCTGTGCTTGTCTTATCTTGCAATAATTGTAAATTCTTTCTTCGGGACCTTAGTTGTAGATAGGCCCGACCCAAGGCTAAATTCTAAGTATAGCTTTTTGTTGGTTAGATTTTTGGTAGCGAGCCTTAGTTCATGGACTGGGTGGACCCTAACTCAGTAGCTTGGAGCCGGTAGGGCTCTCGCACCCATAAATTTCGTACTTTCGACAAATTATTATATATTTAAGTTATTTCCTTAATTTTTTTATAGTTTGGTTTAATTACTCATTTACTTGCTTGTTATTTATTTATTTATTTATTTGCATCATTTAATTAGTATTTATGTCTGTATTCCATATTTTTCTACGGTTTTTTGTACATCTCCATTCCTGGCTCGCCCTGACTAGGGAGGAGTAAGTCCCTAGCCATGTGCACATGTTTTTCAGTAGTAGCGCTACCCCCGATTGCGAGTCGAAGATCCGGCTCGAGCTGTTGATACTACATTACGTTCCGACTTCACCGTCGATGATCCGACTCGCTACCGTTGATTTTGCTATTAGCCGGGAGATGTATATGATCTGTCTGCGTATTTTTTTCGTATTTTTGGATTATGTCTATATTCTGCATTCTGTATAATTTATGATCTATTATTTTGCAACATCCGCTTTATCTGTGTTTCTGCGATCCTACTGGGCCCTTGTGGCTCATGCATTCTGTGAATTCTGTTCTCGCAGGAGAAGATCAAGGCTAGGGATCGGGGGTGTCTCGGGAGTCGTGTGCCTACTCTATTAGTATTTACGTATTACCCTTTTTCCCGTGAGTGTAAGACTTGTACTGACCGTATATCGTGTTTTGGAAAGCTGTTGGGAGTGTATTTGAATTCAGTAGGGCTTCTCAAGCCTATACTTGTAGTATTTCAGTTTCTGGTATTCCATTTGTGCTTTTTGTTTTATATTTTTATCAGTTTGTTAGGGTTGACTCTGACCAGGTCAAATCTGAGGCCTTGCACCCAATGGGACCCAGTCCCAATGGATGTGGCCGATCTGTCCATGGGCCCGGCTGTGGGGCTGGGACGTGACAGATTAAAGTGGTATCAGAGACATTGTTAGACGTCACCCTACTGATTTAAACTTTGTCTATCTTTGAGAGTTCGTTCTGAGAGTGGGTTGGGTAGTGTAACCTGTTCTAAAGTTCTGTCTGTCTTTTAAATTGCAGAATCATGCCTAGGGGTAGAGGGCGACCTCGCAGAGGACCTGCAAGCCCACCCCCGGAGCCCATGCAAGCGGAGCAGGAGGCCCCTGAACTATCAGATGAGGAAGTACAGCAGGAAGAGCTACCGAATCCTGCGTCCATGACCGACATCATGAGGGAGATGATGTTGCTGCTGCGTGCTGAGCGTCAGCAGCATACTTCTAGAGGTGGCCGAGACTTATCGGCCGAGTTCGGACGGCACACACCACCACAGTTCTCAGGGACCACTGACCCGACGGTAGCCGGTTATTGGGTCAGTCAGATAGAGAGGACCTTCCGAGCTATGCAGTGCCCAGATAGAGACAAGGTCAGGTTGGCTACTTTCATGCTGCGGGACAGTGCAGCGCAGTGGTTTGAGAATGAACTACGCCTCAAAGGGGAGAGTTCCTTCAGGACCTGGGAGCAGTTCAAGAAAGTTTTCTACGACAAATATTTCCCTTCGAGCCGGCGAGCGCAGATGGAGAGGCAGTTCCTTAGTCTGAAGCAGGGGTCCTTGAGTGTGGAGGAGTATGAGGCCGAGTTTGATAGGCTGTCGCAGTTTGCTTCGACCTTAGTGTCGGATGAGAGCAGCAGGTCTAGGCGTTTCGTAGATGGCTTGAAGACCCACATCCGGCGGGCCATTGTACCATTCCTGAACCAGACATTTGCTGAGATTGTCGATATTGCTAAGAACCTGGAGATCACCTGGCAGGAGACGCAGGACCAGGGGAGACACGAGCACCAGCGGCACCGCCAGAACCCTCGGAAGAGTCAGTCTTCCGGGAGTAGCTCAGGGCATTCTAGAGGAGAGCACCGGTCACAGCCGTATAGCAGACCCCCGAGTTCGTCATCAGGTTCTGGAGGCAGGAGATCTTTTGGCAGTGTGACCCAGGCTGTTCAGTGTCCTACTTGTGGAGGGAGCCATTCTCAGGCGGAGTGCCGACGCGCGGCAGGCGCATGTTATCGGTGTGGTAGTATGGACCACTTTGTTGCTCAGTGCCCGCAGAGTCCGCCTTGGCTCCAGGGAGGCGACATGACTCGTAGTGCACCTGTCGAGCGGCCCCTGGATCGCTCCCGACAGGGTCACGACACACGGGCGCCTCGAGCCGATCCCAAGAGAGTGCCTCGAGGGTAGGGCGGGAAAAGGCGCCTACGATGATCCCGACCTTCTTCCTCTTCCCGGCCCGCAGCCGTGGTAGGCCGCTTACTCGGGGCGAGTATTTGCTTTTGACACGGGGAGGATGCTCGAGGCATCCCACGACGTTGTTGCAGGTATCGTTTCAGTACATTCCTGCTATGCTTGTGCTTTGTTTGATCCTGGTGCTACGCATTCTTTTGTATCGTCTTCTTTTGCTCGCAAGAATTCTCTGCATGTTGTGGATTTGTTGCATGTTCTATGTGTTGCCACTCCTGTTGGCGCGGTGAGGACCGTTAATCGGTTAGCACCAGCTTGTTCTGTTGTCATTGAAAGACGTGAGCTTTTCGCCGATTTGCACCTGATGGAGCTGCGAGACTACGACATCATTTTCGGTATGGACTGGCTTTCCTCAGTGTTCGCTGTAGTGGACTGTCGCAGAAAGAATGTGCATTTCTGTTTTCCTGACCAGGAGGAATTCACCTTTAGTGGCAGTAAGGGGTACACCCTAGCTCGAGAGATCTCTTCTTTGCAAGCTCAGAAGCTGCTCAGCGGTGGTTGCGTTGGCTTTTTGGCCTCTGTCTCGGAAGCCACTCGCACCGGATGCACAGTAGCAGATGTACCTGTTGTCAGCGAGTTCTCTGATGTTTTCCCTGAGGATCTTCCCGGGTTACCTCCTGTGAGAGAGGTGGAGTTTGCCATCGATCTGGCTCCAGGCACAACTCCTTTATCTAAGGCACCATACCGGATGGCACCAGCTGAAGGAACTGAAGAAGCAACTGGAGGAACTGTTGGAGAAAGGTTTTATCCGGCCAAGCATGTCACCTTGGGGAGCCCCAAAGGTCTGTTTGTCAAGAAGAAGGATGGATCTCGAGGTGCAGTATTGACTACCGTGAGTTAAACAAGGTGACTGGTCAAGAATAAATACCCTTTGCTCGAGGGATTGATGATCTCCTGGACCCAGATTGCAAGGAGCTCAAGTCTTCTCAAGATTGATCTGCGATTTGGATATCATCGGGGTTCGAATCGAGGGCGAGGGGCGTCCCGAAGAGTGCTTTCCGCACACGGTATGGTCACTATGAGTTTCTGGTGATGCCGTTTGGTCTGACGAACGCCCCCGCAGTATTCATGGATTTGATGAACAGGGTGTTTCGACACTACTTAGATCGATTTGTGGTTGTATTCATTGATGACATACTGATTTACTCGCAGAGCAAGCAGCAGCACGTGGAGCACTTGAGGTTGGTACTGGAGACACTGAGACATCATGAGCTGTATGCCAAATTTTCCAAGTGCGACTTCTGGCTCGATAGTGTGGCTTTCCTGGGCCACGTCATCAGCAAAGATGGTGTTTCTGTGGATCCCAAGAAGGTGGAAGCAGTCGTGGACTGGAAGAGACCGAGCACGGTCAGGGAGATTCGGAGTTTTCTCGGTTTAGCTGGCTACTATCGGAGGTTTGTGCAGGACTTTTCTCGTCTAGTAGCACCTTTGACGAGACTGACCAGAAAGGGTACCCGTTTTACTTGGACTGAAGCTTGCGAGCAGTGTTTCATGGAGTTGAAGCGTAGGCTCGTATCTGCACCAATCCTTGCCTTGCCAGAAAGTGGTTGTGGATATGTGATCTACAGTGATGCTTGTAAGACAGGCTTGGGGTATGTTCTGATGCAGAATGGTCGAGTTATTGCCTATGCTTCAAGGCAGTTGAAGCCCCATGAGGAGAATTACCCCACTCATGATCTAGAGTTGGCAGCAGTTGTTTTTGCGCTGAAGATCTGGAGGCATTTCCTGTACGGAGAGTCTTGTGAAGTGTACACAGACCATAAGAGTCTAAAGTACATCTTCACTCAGAAAGAGCTGAACATGAGGCAAAGGCGGTGGTTGGAGCTGATCAAGGACTATGACCTTAGTGTTCACTATCATCCAGGCAAAGCCAATGTAGTGGCTGATGCACTGAGCAGGAGACATAATTATGGAACCGCCGCGGATTTGACTGAGCAGAAACCACTTCTGGAAGAGATGAGAAGGTTCGAGTTGGAGGTTGTCACGCCAAACTCTGGGGTTAGTCTGGCCAACATGCACATCCGACCGAATTTGCTGCAGAGGATCAAAGAGACTCAGATGGAGGACCCCAAATTGCAAGAAATCTGTGCTAAACTTCAAGAAGGAGAGATATCTCAGTTCCGAGTGCATGAGGATGGTACCATCAGATTTGGAGACCGAGTTTGCGTACCCGATGATCCTAGTTTGAAGAGAGATATTCTGGAGGAGGCCCATTACTCGAGCTACACGATCCATCCTGGAGGTACGAAGATGTACAGAGGACTTAAGGAACATTACTGGTGGAACAACATGAAGCGAGAAATAGCTACTTTCGTCGCCCACTGTCTTACCTGTCAGCAGGTAAAGGCAGAGCATCAGAGACCAGCCGGTTACCTTCAGCCGTTACCGATACCAGAGTGGAAGTGGGAGCACATCACGATGGATTTTGTGACTGGGTTGCCCCGTACTCGGCGGAAGCATGAGTCTGTGTGGGTGATTGTGGATCGCCTAACCAAGTCAGCACACTTTCTGCCTCTAAAACCTGGTTTGGGTCTTGAGAAACTAGCTGAGTTGTACCTTGGGGAGATTGTGCGGCTGCATGGCATTCCTGTGTCGATCACATCCGATCGTGATTCGAGGTTCATTTCAAGGTTCTGGAGAAGTCTACAGTCAGCTCTGGGTACCAGATTGACATTCAGTACAGCATTTCATCCACAGACAGATGGCCAGTCTGAGAGGACTATTCAGATTCTGGAGGACATGCTTCGGGCATGTGCCCTTGACTTTTCTGATTCTTGGGATCGCTATTTGCCTTTGGCGGAGTTTGCTTATAATAACAGTTTCCAGGCGAGTATTCAGATGGCACCGTACGAGGCTCTTTATGGGCGGAAGTGTCGATCTCCGGTGTGTTGGAGTGATGTGGGAGAGCGGAAGTTGTTGGGTCCAGAGATGTTACAGATTGCAGAAGAGAAGGTGAATCTAATTAGGGAGCGATTGAAGACTGCTCAGAGCCGGCAGAAGAGCTATGCAGACAAGCGCCGCTCAGACCTAGAGTTTCAGGTTGGCGATTCAGTTTTCCTGAGGATATCTCCTATGAAGGGTGTTGTGAGATTTGGAAAGCGTGGGAAGCTCAACCCCCGTTACATCGGACCTTTTGAGATTGTGGAGCGAGTTGGAGTTGTTGCTTATCGCTTGGCCTTACCACCAGACCTAGCGCAGGTTCACAATGTGTTCCATATCTCTATGTTGAGGAAATATCTGTCAGACCCATCGCATGTCATTCAGCAGGAACCAGTGGAGCTTCAGAAGAATTTGTCGTATGAAGAGCAACCAGTGGAGTTTCTGGCATATAAAGAGCAACAGCGGGGAAATCGTGTGGTTCCATTGATCAAAGTCAGATGGAGTAACCACTCCAGTGATGAAGCTACTTGGGAGCGAGAGGCCGATCTGAGGGAGCGTTATCCCGAGTTGTTCCCCGACTCGTAAGGTGAGTTTAGAGGACTAAACTCCTTTTAAGGAGGGGAGATTGTAATGTTTGCAACCTTGGTCATGTTGACCAGGTTGACCAGAGACATTCCTACTTCCCTTTGATCTGCTTTGACTAGTTATGGGGATTCTCGACACTCGTTGCTTTCTGCAAACTTGATTCTCACCCACTGGCTCCTTCTCCCGTGAAGCTTCGGGTCTTGTCATGGTTGGTGGGAGAGGCACTCTTCCTCTTCCTCATCTTCTTCTCCTCCTTCCTCTATTTAGCGACCTTTCTTTGAGTTCGGACTGAAGAGGTGGCAAGCTTCCTTTGAACTCGGATGAAGAAACCAGCCGTGAGGAGGAGGTCGAGTCGCATTGCTTGAGTTCGGCATGCGAAGGAGGTGAAGATTCACCGCTTTCTCTCTTCATCAAGCTTCAGGTTAGCATCTAGGGTGTTTGTGGTTTAAGCTTCTTGTTAGATCCCCCTTCTATGCTTGGTTTGTGAGTGTTCTTGTGGGTTGTTGTGTTGCTTCCATGCCTTGTTGTGGCCTGCACCCTAACCTTTTTGTTTAGAAGAATACTAATCTTGTTGGAATTCTTGTAAGCTTAAAAGCTTAGTTCTTGCATCCTTGAAGCTTAACTCGTTGTTGTTTGTGTTCGGTTTGGTTAATCTTTTTGCAACATGCTTAAACTTTGGAGGGTTTCATTTGATAATCATGCTTTGTGAGTATATGTGTTTATTTGTATCTTGTATGTGTAAATGGTAAGGCATGGGACCTTAACCTTTTGATGATTTTTATTCTATTAAAAAGCTTGACTGCTTTTTATTGTTTTGTTAGTTTTAAACCCCCTTAATTTTTAGTAGAGAGTCAGTAAAGCTGTGGTGGTGTTAAGTCGCAAACTAAGTTGAGTTCTCGGATTACCTGTTCACGTGTCTTCTAAATCCTTGTTTTAGCTTTGTTAATGTTGTAAGTGAGTGTAAACCTTGGTTGTTGTTGTTAGATCCTTGCTTAGCTATTTTAAGGGACAGCTTTTCATGCTTGCAATTTGGAGCTTTGAGTGTGCGACCATTAGATTCGAGTTGCTTGATTTTATTCACACCTTGGTTTTAAGCTTGACTTCTTGTAATCTTATCTTGATAGCTTATTAGTTTTGTTATGTATTTAATTGTGATGGTAGCGACTGATGCTTTTAGTTTATTTGGAATTTTTTTCTTTGTCTAAACTTGGGGTTTGTTTGGATTTGTGTTACTTTATTCATTGATATGATGTCCTTAATTTAACTTTAATGGTGTTTAAAAGCTGGTCATTATGTGAGGTTGGTTTTTGCATGAGACTTTGATTTGTATTATTTAATCCTCTAAGACCTTCTAGACCCTAAGTGCTTTGTTATAGGCCATTGTTGATATTAACTTGTCATCTAAACCTAGTCAAGCACTTGTAAGCATGTTTACGGAATTTCTATTTGCTTAATTATCTTCCACTCGTAGGTTCCGTGCACTTGTTTGTGGCTTCTAGAAGCATGATTAATCGTCTCATTTATGTGAATATTTACATAGTCATATATGTTGTATTTTTGATAGTTGGAATTTTAATTGCCACCCTTGAACTACGATATCAGGTTATTATTTATAGACATAGGTATTTGACTCGTGCTTGTCTTATCTTGCAATAATTGTAAATTCTTTCTTCGGGACCTTAGTTGTAGATAGGCCCGACCCAAAGGCTAAATTCTAAGTATAGCTTTTTGTTGGTTAGATTTTTGGTAGCGAGCCTTAGTTCGCGGGACTGGGTGGACCCAACTCTGTAGCTTGGAGCCAGGTAGGCTCTCGCACCCGCAAATTTCGTACTTCTGACAAATTATTATATATTTAAGTTATTTCCTTAATTTTTTTATAGTTTGGTTTAATTACTCATTTACTTGCTTGTTATTTATTTATTTATTTATTTGCATCATTTAATTAGTATTTATGTCCAGTATTCCATATTTTTTTCTACGGCTTTTTGTACATCTCCATTCCCTGGCTCGCCCTGACTAGGAGGAGTAAGTCCCTAGCCATGTGCACATGTTTTTCACGTAGTAGCGCTACCCCCGATCTGCGGTCGAAGATCCGGCTTCGGCTGTTGATACTCTGTTCTGTTCCGACTTCACCGTCGATGATCCAGCCTCGCGCTGTTGATTTCTGTTATTAGCCAGGGAGATGTATATGACTGTTTTCTGCGTATTTTTTTCGTATTTTGGATTATGTCTATATTCTGCATTCTGTATAATTTATGATCTATTATTTTGCAACATCCGCTTTATCTGTGTTTCTGCGATCCTACTGGGCCCTTGTGGCTCATGCATTCTGTGAATTCTGTTCTCGCAGGAGAAGATCAAGGCTAGGATCGGGGGGGTGTCTGGGAGTCGTATTGCCTACTCTATTAGTATTTCTTTATTACCCTTTTCCTGTGAGTGTAAGACTTGTACTCTGACTGTATCTGTGTTTTGGAAACTGTTGGGGTGTATTTGAATTCTGTAGGGCTTCTAAAGCCTATACTTGTAGTATTTCAGTTTCTGGTATTCCATTTGTGCTTTTTGTTTTATATTTTTATCAGTTTGTTAGGGTTGACTCTGACCAGGTCAAATCTGAGGCCTTGCACCCAGTGGGACCCAGTCCCAATGGATGTGGCCGATCTGTCCATGGGCCCGGCTGTGAGGCTGGGACGTGACAGCTAACTTGGGAGTTCTTGGTTGAGTTCTCTGGTGATCTCCTTGTGGCTATTTCTAGACTTAATAGTGGACACGAGTATGAGTTCTTGAAAGTGGATTTTGAGAATGGATTGCTCCAGATTTTGCCTGAGATCGGCGAACATGTGCTTTTCTTGGGAGATAGTCTCCCGGTGTTCGTTCCACCAGAGAGATTGTTGGATTTCCATCCTTTTCTCTGTTACCTCCCTGAAAACGTTGATGCATTCTCTGTCTATGATAGTTCTCATCATGGGCGTATTATGTCCATCATAAGGAAGGATCATGGTCAACATAGGGTAGCCGCTGGTTGGATTACTCCAGTTCTGAATAAGTCTTTGGAATGAGGTACGCACGTAATCACGATTAATGCATGCATGGCATATACTCAAGCTGTTCATGCTCCTTTTCTCTTTTTTCTTTATTTTTGTTTAGATGTGTTTGAAAACTGATATGATGGTGTTTAAGTCCTTAAATTCATGATGTTTTCTCTTATTTATCTGAGTTTCCATTCATTCTAATGACTGATATGTAGGAAATAAATCATGGCAGGGATGCTATTAATTAATTAGTTATATATTGATTGTTTTCCAATAATTTTTTCTTACAGGTTGTTGAGGGATACATAAAATGGTTACTTCTTTAATTGAGTGATGATCATCTTGAGCGGCTAAAGATTCTCAAGGCTCTGTTTCTTAAAGATAGTCCTGCTGGATGGGTTGTATATATATATATATAGCTTGATGTTGCGCAATTATATGATATTTGAACGACTCTATCTTAGTACTGAATTCTTCATCACTATTTCTTTAGTTCAAAATGATTGCACATATATGATATTGCGTTTACTTCCTTGAATTCTTTGGCTGGAGGTGTGTAAATTAACTAATCAAACTTCCATTTTTTGTTGAAGATATATATTGTAGCAATAGCTATTTTTTTTAATTATTAATTTAATAATAGTCTAACATTAAAGATAATGTAATTAAGTTGGTCTGGAGTGGATATAAATGTCTAGATGGTTGAATTGGATTCACAGCTATTAATTTCAGGTTTGACTGATAAGTGTTGGGGATGCTTGAAGACTTTTATCAGGATGCTGAATGCTGACGAAGCTTGATGACCGCCTCGTTGACAGCTTAATGTGTTATCTTATTAGAGGGTGTTTTGATTGTGTCTTAGTTGGTTAATTCATCTAGTTATAATTATGCACGGGTAGTGGATCCATGCTCAGTAGTGTGGGCAGCATGGTGATGTGTACTTTGTTTTGTTGAAATGTCAACATCTTAGTTTATGTGTGCTTTGTAACACTTTAAAAGGAGAATTCTCAATGAATCTAAACCATGGTTTGCTGGAGTGTGAACTTCCCTCTGATTGGTTCTCTGAGAAACTTTTAACTCTTGTGATTGGTTCTCTGTGAAAATTTACAACAGTAAGTGATTTCATAAAGCCATTGTGATGGGAGAATGTTTGGTTTCAATCGCTTCTTTTGGAGATATTAAGGTTACACTTTGTAAAAAGGCCTGCAAATCAAATAGCTAAGCATTACGTATATTAGCCTGATGATTCTAGTACATATATACTGTTATAACCCAGCTGATTGTGGGCCTGTTACTGTAGCACTTTTAAAAGCTTATCACTGTAGCAACCCGAAAATATTTTTTCTTCCTTTTAAAAGTTCAGCCCTTCCCTTCCATTTCCCATTCATGCTTATTGGAAACCCTAGCCATTTACTTCTCCTCTTCTTGCTTTTGATGGTTAAAGGTAGGTAAGTAATTTTTGTTTACATTAATTTTCATTTTGTGTTCTTGTTCATAACCTTAGAATAAACTTAGGCCTTGTGTTCTTCTTGTTCCCCTCTTGTTTTCCTTAGATTAGTAGAAGTAGAGAGGATGAGAAGAAAAGATGGCAAGGTGACTGGGCTAACCAACCTTTAATTATCTCTTTAAGTTTTTATGTGCTTCATTTGCTTGAATTGTTGTGAATTTGGATGATCCTCCAAGCTTGGGTTTTGTCTTGTTGGAATCCATATCTTATTTAATTGGGAGGATTGAATGTTATTGTTGATTTATTTTGACATCAAGAGTTTTGTTTCTTATTTCTACCTCATTGTTGATTTATTGGTCTTAAACTCACTTTGTTGATATAAAGCACTCTCTACTTGTTGCCAACTTTATATTTTGCTAAGTTTAAAGCTTTTGGGAGTTTGATTGGTTGTTATCTAAGCCAAGATTAGTTTATGGACCTCTTGTATTAATGGGGTGATTGTTTTCCATTTTGGGCTAAGCAAAAATACTTGATTAAAGACTTTTGTAAATTGGATGTATTCTTATATATTGTTAGAAGTGATGTGTGGAAAGTTAGTCATTGCATGTGAGATGTTTGATGAAATGCTCTTGAGTATTTAATGTGATCATTGATCGACTAAGTGTGCCAAATGTTGATAAAAGAAGATGTTAGTGAAGTAGGAGTGCGACTAAAGGAAGTGTAATTATGTATGATGGTAGAAATTAAAGAAGAAGGTGTTGGAGATGTGTAAGTTGGAGAGGGTTAAGTCATTGAAAAGGTTAATGATGATGAGGTAATAATACTAAGGGGTTTGAGCCTAAATTTTGGGTCTTTGAGCCTGTATACTTGGCTTATGTTGGCAAACTTGTGTTGTATGGAAGTTGTAGGACTTATGTTTATTGGGATGTATATGTGAAGGAAATAAAGGAATTTATTGGTGACTTCGTGAATGGAATTACAATGGCGGAAGATGGAAATGTGTACGCTTGCATTGGAAGAAGTATGATTTAGAATAATTGGTGATTTATGAAGAGAAATACTGCTAAAGAGTCCACGTCTACATTTAGTAGTTGAGTAAAGAAAGTTAGTCAAATTGCAATTATTTTGAGTAAAAGGAGTTTCATAGAATTTTGCAAATATGATTGAGTTACATACTCCATGATATCTTTTGAGATCATTTGGAGGAGTAAATAGTGAAATCAGGGATTAATTGGGGCATATGCAGGCAACCATATAGGCCACATGAATCCCGAAAGTACTGTAGCATTACTGTAACGATGACTCTTTTTCTTAAATTTTGTTCCGGAGTTAAATATTTGTTTGGTATTAATTCTGTAATGTTAAGGTGATTTAATATGGAGGTCTATTATACGAATCGATCGATTTAAACCTTGGAAATGTTAATTATTGAATTTTATGTGAGTTGATGCATTATCTATATGGGAATGTGATGTCATTTTGGTCTCAAGAAATTTTTTTGATTTTGATATAAGGAGTGTTAGATTTTGTTGAGACAATTCTTATGGTGAATTTATATAATTGGGTTCAAAGGATTTTAATTACAAGAGATGTGGTGATTTGTGAGTCAGGGTGTGTGTAATTGAAAGATCTCCTTGATGAAGTGGATTTGGTAGTGTAATAGAGATGGAACATCTTTTTGGGGGTTAATAGAATTAGAAGATGAGGATGGAAGTTTATTAGAGAATGTTAAGTTAAAGTATGCGATTAAACCTTTAGTTTAATCTTTGCAAGTTTGTGAGAATAATGATAGGCTATTCATTACAATTGAAGTCTGATAGAGGGACTTGGCGATTTTACTTGGGCGGGCTTATGTTGTTGAGGAAGGGTGGAGCTACTCCCATTTACCACTTGGTTTTACTCAGTGTATTTTACCATGTCCCTGGAACCTACTTTCATATTATCACTGATCTTATACTCAGTATTTATTTTATTCCTTGCCTAGATTATTGTTCATTGTTAGTGATTTGTTATCTTAAAAATTCGTCCGGTTTTCCTCACTAATCTGGGATTCTGAAATTCTGTAGTCCGTTCGTGTGGGTAACTGGGTTTTATTTGTGAGTACTCTGTATTTCGATTATGATGTTTTGTTTGAACGATTTATTGTATCATTTTGCTTACTTTTATATAATTTATTCTGTTTATCTAGTTATTTGTTTCTGAAGCGAAGTATTGGAATTTATCAGTATTTCGGAGTTTATGTGAACTTGTGAATTTACAATTTCTGAACTTGTACTCTGTGTTTTTGGTGTATGATTATTTATTTATTCATTTATTTTGTTCTCGCATTATTTATTCGGTATATTTTCTGTTTGTATTCTGTGTTTCTGCGATTTTAGTACATCTCTATTTCTGGCTCACCCAGCTAGGAGGAGTAAGTCCTAGCCATGTGCACATGTTTTCTGTAGTAGCGCTACCCCCCGACTGCGACGTAGATCCGGCTTCGGCTGTTGATATTCTATTCTGTTCTGTTCTGACTTCACAGTCGAACATCCAGCCTCGTGCTATTGATTTCTGTTATTAGTCAGGGAGATGTACACGTCTGTTTTCGCGTATTTTCTGTATTTTTGACTTTCTCTGTCTTTTGATCATTTTCTGTATTTTTGTTCTATTATTAGTCTGTCTGTATTTTGAGCATTTTCTGTATCTTCATTCCACTATCATTCTGCTATTTGACTTTCATTTATTTACTATTATTATTACCACTTCTGAAATTCCTATTTTAGTATGTCTGGAAAGTGTTATGTTTTGGTAATGTTTTGATAACCAATTTCCGTATTCTGCTGGTATTTGTGAGTTTTCTCATGTTTTCGCCCCACTCACTGAGTAACCGTGTTACTCAGCCTCTCTTCTTCTATCTTTTCAGGTACTCAACTCTTAGGTTGTGCTTAAGACCTTGTTGTTCAGCCAGTGCTAGGATGGATCCACTAGGGTTGTCATTTCTTGTAAATCTTTATTAACCTGTATTTGTACTTTGGATTCTTGTATGCGTAAACCTGTGTTATATTTCTGTACCATTTTATATTGTTCCCTGTTCTACATGATAGGGTTGACTCTGACCAGGTCAAATCTGAAGCCTTGCACCCAGTGGGGCCCAGCCCCGTTGGATGCGGCCGATCTATCAGCGGGCCTGGCTTTAGGGCCGGGGCGTGACATATACGATGAGAAGCGGCTCTTAATTAATCCTCTTCTATTGATATCTGATGTTCTCCATGTAGATTTGATTGAAATAAATTCTTTTCTTAAAAAAAGAAAAAGTTATGGTGCAAAACTGATGAGTGTACAATGAGTGTACAATGTTCTACTTAGGGGATGTTTATTTAGGTGTAAGTGGGGGAAAGTGTTATGCCCCAGCCCCACAGTTGGGTCCCCTGACAGATCGGCCACATCCAATAGGGTTGGGCCCCACTGGGTGGCAGGCCTCAGATTTGACCTGGTTAGAGTTAACCCTAACAAACAGAACAGAAAACAATAATACAGAACTACAAATAGAACAACAGTAATAGAGTTAATACAAATATGGGTTTTAGCATCCCTACAGAAAACAGTGCCACACATACAGTTTACAAACCAAAGATACAGACAAGATACAAGTCTTACTCACACAGAAAAGTTCACTATAAGGTCTACAACCAAAGATAGGAAGACGACTCCAAGATAAACCCCGATCCTAGGCTTAATCTTCTCCTGCGAAAGAGGAAATCATAGAGTGCATAAGCCATAAAGGCCCAGTAGGATTGCAGAAATACCAAAATAATACAGATATTGCAGAATAATATAATCCATACAAAAATACTAGAAAATGCTCAGAATACAAAAATAATCAGATTCAAAATTCAGAAATACGTGAAAATAGACGTGTACATCTCCCTGACTAATAACAGAAATCAACAGCATGAGGCTGGATCTTCGATTGTGAAGTCGGAACAGAACATGCAGCATATCAACAGTCAAAGCCGGATCTTTGACCGCAATCGAATGGTAGCGCTACTACAGAAAACATGTGCACATGGCTAGGACTTACTCCTATCTGGGCGAGCTAGGAATGGAGATGTACTAAAAACCCGCAGAAATACAAAGTACAAACAGAGAAAATACCGAATATATAATGCAAAAACAAAATAAATAAATAAATAAACAAGTAAATAAATAAATAAATAAAATTGCTAAATAATTCAATAATTAACCACACACCAATAAATGAAGAATTAAACAAGTACGAGAGCCTACCTGGCTCCGAGCTACGACATTGGGTTTGACAAATCCCGCGAATTTGGACTCGCTACAGGATCTACCCAACCAAAATACTCTAACTTAGATTACAAGTTCTAGGCCGAGCCTAGACTAACAACCCAAAGGCCCAGAGGATGAATTAACACTCATTCAAACCACAACCTTAGATAAAAACACTCAATAATAAAAGAACAAGCATTTTAACACCAAGCTTAAGCAATGAGGATTTAGTTAACAATCACATCATGATAATCAAAATTCAGAATCTCTAGGCCAAAAAAAGCATCACGACACCTCATTCACAATTTTATATATAAAAAACAAACTATCATACATGATATGAGGATGCTATGCTTGAACATTTAATTACTACCAATTAATAAGCATAAACAGAATTATAACCAAGAACATGAATGATTAGAAAACTAAATCATGCCTACAACCATTAACAAGAATGATTTAAGAAAAATGCCATGCTTTTTAGAAAATTTTAATTGAACCCTCAAGAAACAAACTAGGCTGCAGGTTTATCAAAATTCAAAAGCTTCAGGTCAAACAAACCCTCAGAACCTCGTTAATTGCATGATTATAAATATATATAATCATAAAGTAAACAAAAAGAAGAATGAAAGGGTCAATACTCTGGTTGTCTGCTTATATCTTATATTTACAACCGTATATATGTATGTATATACATATATATACAAAGATGCACAAATAAATGCATAAACTCACTCAAGACAACAAGCTTACTCAAAGCTATAACTTAAGATAAAACTATAATCCACCCTTGCAGGACATGCCCAAAGAATTCATGGATTCAATATGCTCAAAACAAGAGAGATAGAAATGCATGCTTTAATACCAACAAAACAAATGATATACACACATATTTGCTTTGAAAGCAATAACACAATCTCATACATCAACTATCAACAATCAAACATCAAACAAACAAAACAAGGCAAGAAAGTTTTCAGAATTCTACAGGGTTAAGCCTACCTCTAAGCTTGCCGGTGAAGAGATCCTTCCTCCAAAATCCAAGCTTTAGACTTCTTCCAAGGAGAAAGAGAGAGCTTTCAAGATTGAAGAAGAGCATGCCTTCAGACCTAGCTCTCTAAAAGCAGCTCCAACTCAAAAAACAGCCGACTAGATCCACAAATTTAGGAAGAAAGCTGACAAGTGAGGACAGCTTGGGATTCTTCAGTCAAACTCGGTCAAAGACATCAAAGTTCTCCAGTCAAGGTTGGTCAATAAAAGTAGCATTTCTTACAGAAAATGAACCGATTTTCCTTGTTTTTGATGTTATTTTGTGTTGAAATGGTGAAAGCACCACTTCCCTCACTTCAGTATTTCTACACTGAAATGAGGGAAGTGAGCCACATATAAAAGCCCACTTCCCCCCTTCCAAAACTTTTTCTACAGTTGGAGAACTCCATCTTCCGGTGGATCTCACAAGCCCTAAAATCTCTTCTCTCTTTTGGTTGATCTCAATAATACAGGGCGTCAAACTGGTGGTCTCTGATTTATTTTCAGGTTAAATTTCTCCGCCGGTCGATCTCACAAACCCTAAAATCTCTCCCTCTCTTCAGGTGGATCTCATGAATACAGGATGTCATCCCGGTGGTCTTTGAGATTTTGTTTCAAGTCAGATCTCTCCTTCGGTGGATCTCACAAACCCTGTAAACTTTTCCTCTCTTCCGGTGGATCTTAAGAATGGTCATCCTGGTGATCTCTGATTTTGTTTTAGGTTAGATCTCTCCCGTGATAGCCAAAATCTGATTTCCGATGCATATACTTCTATTATATGTAGGTGAATATTATAAACGTTGGTGAAGCCATAGTGATTGAAGTTGTTCTATCATTTTCTTCCTCAGCTTTTGTTCTACAGATATTCTCCCATGACTTTAGATTACTGCTATTATCAATTCTTTTCTTGTGTGCTCTGCATATGTCTGTGAGAGAGAGAGAGAGAGAGAGAATGAATTTGTTTAATAGTTAATCATACAGTATTAGCAAACAACCACTTAATGAATTAATCATTGGTGGTCGTTTGTGCTAAGCATTGAACACCCATAATTTTAGAAAATAATGCTACCTGCTGGTGAAGTCTTTGTTAATGCTGAAGGGCGTGGCTAATGGTTTATCACAAGGGTAATGTGCTCAAGATTGGAAATTTTAAATTTTTATTTGTTTAATTTTAGAAATCTGTTATAATTCATTCTTCCTAAATCTTCTCATTGAGTTTGATCGATCTTTTTAAATGATTTATTAGGGAGTCTCAAGATTGGATTTATTGTTTTCCTTTTTTGTTTTTAATTATCTTTTCTTTATTTTTATTTTTTTTTTGCTTTCAATGATTCTATCATTTTCTTATCTTTACTAATTCTTCCCAAATCTTATTATTTACTTAGATTGATCTTTTTAAATGATTTGTTAGGGAGTCTCAAGAATGATTTATTCTTTTATTTTTTTATTTTTAATTATCTTTTCTTTTTTTTAAAAAAATGATTCTATCCTTTTCTTATCTTTATTTGTTTTTTTAATTTTTTTTTATCGGTTTTCTTGAATAATGTATGGATTTGTTGTCTGCTACTTTCGTGAATCTTATTAGTACATTTGGCTCCATTACATGAAGGTTTCCCATATGTTTATTCTCGTTTGTGATTGGGCAAATTTACTTTGAGTTAACAGAAATGTGGATGAAGTTTCTCACAAATTAATAGGCGAAAGTTAGAGGAGTGGATTTTCTTATTGAGAATTATTTTAGATAAGCATTCACCAAGGGCAAACGCCCTCTTAATTTGTTAATAATTGAAGTAGTATGTGTTAAGCATTAAAAACCATAAATCTTGGAAATAAACCAATCTAGTTGTGACGCCTAGTTTTAATACCCAAGTACATGGTTAATCTGTACCATACAAGGTATATGCTGTGGTACCATCTATTACCATGTTGTGACATAAATTTTCTTTCTTTGGATGATTATATGATGCAGCGATATACTTGAGACAGTTGATTCACGCACGAATACCCGATAGCAAGACTTCCAACACCTATTGATCAACGATAACCAGGATTGAAAAAGAGTAAAATCTTATTACTCAATGAAAATGATGATCACAAAACTTTTTTACTCTTATTCGTAGGGTTACAATAAATAGACGAACTAAAAATATGAAAATAACCCTAAAAAGGAGATAATTTGAAAATATACCAAAAATGGTAAATTCTCAAATTTCAGCAAGAAATAAAAAGGCTTAACAAATAAAGACTACCGCCACAAACGGCTTACAAATTAAAGATTTCTAGCCTAAGATATAATGAAATCATATCTTTCCTAAAATGGCAAAATTGCTACTTTCGAGGCCAAGATGATGGAATACTACCGAAAACTGGCATGGATCACAAGCAAAGCTAGTGAATTGTGCTCGTTGACTCGTTTTCCTTCAAGTGAGACCCTTAAAAACCAAAACTCCACTAGTTCAAAAATTACCAGAATACCCTTATTAGGCCATGTCCAATTTGTCCAGAAAGACACAGGCTTGCTCCTCAATACGCCCCGCATCATTCTCCCTAGGTTGAACAGAATTCACCCTTGATTTGGAAGGCCCACACCAATCTGATGTTGAACATCACTTAATGGTGGTAGCTTATCAAGTAGTTCTTCAGGACATATGTTTTTGAATTCAGCTATAATTGCCTTCACAATCTCTAAGATTGCCTCTTCAGTTGCACAACTACCTCCATCAATCACAAAGCGACAAACCTTACCTAGGAGTGTGCAGGTGGTCTGGAAGATGTTAGTTCTCAACCAGTGATCTTCGGTAGCTCGTGGTGTCAAACAAGATCTGCGTAAAACTAGGGCACTCGTGATGTCTTCCTCAACTACCTCCTCATCGAGGTCACCTTCATCAAACACCAACAGGCCTACATCGGTTGTGTCTTCTTCCTCCTCGGCCAACATAATTCTCTTGCCCATCTTCTTACAGTTCACTTGACGATGCCCTTTTTCTCCAAAACTAAAACACTAGATTGTGCTATTAGCTCCCCTCACAGTTGTGGTACCTACAGGTCGGTCCGTTGTAACCCCTCCTTGAGTTACGCCAGCCGGATTGACGCCAATTGGTCGATTGTCACCCGGTGTCACCCTTGAGCTTATAGGGGCTGAGCGCCGATGTTGACATTCGATAATTAATGCTTACTGGTGTGTGGACAAGACAGAGATCGGGTCAAACAAGTTGACGGTCTCCTAAATCTGGACTCGCAATCATCCCATGTACCGCGCCACCAACTGGTCTGTTGACTCTTGAATCTCATTCTGAACCATCAACTGATAGAACTCCGTTGTATACTCTTCCACGGAGTGCGTGCCTTGGCGAAGATTGTGCAAACAGCTGAAAAATCAAATGCTGGTAGTTGTAGGGCAAGAAATTTGAGCGCATGTACTTCTTCATCTTCTCCCAAGAATTAATCTTGTACTTGCCTAGCCTACTACGATTTAATTTCAGTTGTTGCCATTATGCAGTTGCGGGACCACGAAGCCTTATTGCTACCAATGGAACCCTCCTATCCTTGGGGACCTCCTTGAACTCCAAAACTTTCTCAGCTGTAGTCAGCCAGTCAAGGAATTCTTCCGCCTACAGACCATAATGAAATTTAGGAATCTTAATCCGCATGCCAGATTCCCACCGTCTGTCTTCATTGTGGTGGTGTCGAGTGTCACCCCCACGATCTTGCCATCCTCGTCGCCCTACCATGGCAATGTCAGCAAAGTAGCCATTATCTTCAATGGTACCGTCACTCCCGCTTTCGGAGACATGCCCTTGATTGACGCTACCCATCATTTGGGTAAACCATTCAGTCAAATCCTCCATCATCCACTCCACCCGATGGCCTAAGAGACGGCTAACTCGCTGCTCAATCTAGCATCGTCATCACAATCGTATATCTCCTCCATCCTTTGCATAGAGGGACCTGTTCCTCGTCCTCGCGGTGGCATAATCGATTTGGCTCTAGTACCAAACTGATGTAGCGGTATACTTGAGACAGTTGATTCGAGCATGAATACCCGATAGCAAGCCTTCCAACACCTGTTGATCAACAATAACCTGGATTGGGAAATAGTAAAATCTTATTACTCAATGAAAATGATGATCACAAAACTGTTTCACTCTTACCCGTAGGCTTACAATAAATAGGCAACTAAAAATATGAAAATATACCAAAAATGGTAAATTATCAAATTTCAGCAAGAAATAAAAAGGCTTAATAAAGACTACTGCCACAAACGTCTTACAAATCAAAAATTTCTAGCCTAAGATATAATAAAATCATATCTTTTCTATAATAGCAAAATTGTTGTTTTCGAGGCCAAGATGATGGAATTCAGCTGAAAACTGGCATGACCCACAAGCAAAGATAGTGACTTGTGCTCGTTGACCCGTTTTCCTTCAAGTGAGACCCTTAAAAACCAAAACTCCACCGCTTGAAAAATTACCAGAATACCCTTATTAGGCCATATCCAATTTGTCCAGAAAGAGACAGGCTTGCTCCTCAATACGCCCCGCATCATTATCGTACATGTAGATTTTCTAATTGCTTTTTATTATGTTTAATAGCTTTCTCAATTATGATAATTTGTTAAAAGGGCCTAAAAAGTGCATCTAGATGTTTAAAAGTATTATATTTTTTTATTCTTATTCATGGGGTGCAACTATTAACTTGCAGCTATGCATGTTTTCACCTCTTGCAAATTCTTTTGTTACAACAATATCTCTATTTCATATTTTTCTCAAGCTACGCAAAGCATGTTTTCAATATTCTATCTCATATATGTATTGTATTGATTTATTAAGGCATTTCAGCACATGATATCTAAATGGTTAACTGCTAGGTTAATATAAAATCTATCTGAATTGTGTATAATATAAAATTTCTTCGCGCTTCAATGTAGGTTCATAATGGCTAATGACAATATATCCGAATTAATCTACATCGACACCTCTGTGTTTGTAGCCATTGTCGTCATTTTAGCAATGTTGTCTAACCGACAAAGATAACATGTTCTACCTCAAGAGGCTTCCACCTTTAGAGATATTCACCGAAATGCACACATGGCTCGAATATTAGATGGAGAAGTTCATAATTGTGTTGAATACATAAGGATGTCTAAGGACACTTTTTTTAAACTTTGCACTATACTAAAGGAGCGTGGTCACTTGAGGGATAGTATCCATGCCGTAGTAGAGGAACAAGTGGCATTATTCTTACACATAGTCGGGCACCATGCTAAGAATAGGGGAATGAGGATTGATTTTGTTCGATCAGGTGCGACGGAAGCAGATATTTTAATAATGTCTAGCATTAGAGATTTGTTTGTCAAACAACCGGGCACATCAATATATCCCGATATAGAACGCAACCCAAATTTTTATCCTTTCTTCAAGGTGTGAAGTACTTCATTCACCATTTTTTTAAACTTAGGAAGATTTTTACTTGAACGGCCTAATTGACTTTTAGTTCATAGGATTGCATTGATTTGTTGATGGTACCCATATAGATGCTAGGGTAAGTGTGGATTTCATTAGTAAATTTATGGGTTATAAGGGTATTACACAAAATGTGCTTTCCGCATGTGATTTAAATCTAAAATTTACATATGTTCTCCTTTGGTATGAAGGTTCGGCATCTCCTTTCATTTGTAAAAGTTTTTTAAGCTGATTCCTGGCCTTCTTTCCATGCAAAACCCTTGAATTAAGCCTTATTTTATAGAGTTTTTGTTGCCATCTTAATGTCAACGCCTTGTTTCATTAATTAGTGTGGCTAGCTTGTATTAGGGAGAGATTAGCATCCTTCTTCAGGTGTTCTGCACACACACACACACACAGATTGAGAGATTGAAAATCAGGCGAAGCTCCGGAGTTGAAACTTGATTGAATGGTGAGTATAGGATCCTCTGAATTTGTCAGATTTATGCTAGCATGACTTTGATACAATGATCTCTTTGTTATAGAATGGTTTGGTTTTGGACATGTGAATATTGGAAGATGCTTGATTTCAATAAATATAGAGCATGGTGGGTTTCTACTTTTGCTTCATTGGTGTCCATTGCTGGAGATATAGAAAGATGGGATGGAATTATGATGATAAAGACATGAGGGTTATACTTTGTTAGTGAGCATTTAATGTTTAAGTAAAACCGTTACATTTTTAAACATATGCAAAATCTGCAACCATTTTGATATGCATAATTACAAGAATGTATTTCTCCTAGTATGAAGTTCAAGATTTTTTGGACTAGTGGTGATGACAACTATGAGATCCCTTTGTGGCATTATTGTTGTTGTTGAGTTTTCATCTTTATTTTGTGGTTGCTATTATGGATTAAATTCCATATTGGAGAAGGTTGATGATTATTGTTTAAGACAAAAAAATGTTTGACATGTGAATTTAGTGAAAACCTGCTGCCTTTGTAGTGTTTTTGAACTCTTTAGAAAATCCAATCTTGGGAAACTCAAGCTTGGAGATGCAAGCTCTCATGTGGTGTGACCATATGCATGTAACTTTGGTTGACTTGCATGTCTCCCTGTTTTCTTTCAAGCATGCTTAAGGGCCAACTGGTGCATGCATAGAAGAACACACTCACCTTTTAATTTCTGCAACTTTAGAATACGTGTTTTTGCATTTGAAAGTGACCCTATAGTCCTTGGGTGATCTTAGGTAGTTTCCTTAATGATGACCAACAACCCTAGTTTATGGTGTTCATTTTATGTTTTGATTGGTTCATGATTTTTTGAGTTGTAATGGTTGCCAATCCTTGGGTTATAAGACCATTTAAGAAGTGACTTTGGGTCATCGCATTGTGTATTGGAGTAGAGAATTTTTGAGGTAAGTAATCCACCGATAACTCCATATTTTTAGTATTTGAGAAATTATTTTATTTGGCAAAATAATTATCTAGTATTTTGTTATTTATTTCGAATATATGTTATTTTTGTTAATATTGAAATTATATATCTAAAATATGTATTTTTGAGGTATTTCTTTAATTAATTGTTTTAATTTAGTTTTTTGACTTAGTAAATCTACCTTGGCGTGATGTTAATTAAATGATTGGTACTGAATTTTAACTTGGTTATTGATTTATTATTTATACTAAGGGTGTGATTACATTCAAATGATTACTTCAACATTTCTAAACTTCACTTGTTTGCAGCCGTGGGTTGGTGATTCTTCTATCATTTGGATTGATTTAGCTATTTCCATTATTTATTTATTTAATCATTTTACTTTAGTTTTGAATGAGCTTGTATTTTGAATAATTTTAGATATTTTGGCTTCTTAAATTTTTATATTTCATTTTTGGTTATCTATTATTTTCCCTAAAGTGAGATCTTAATATTTATTGGTATTTTTAAGTATATATGAACTTGAGGAATTTAGAAATTTCTGAACTTGTACTCTGCAAATATTTTGCATTTGAATGTTTTGGCCTTTAAATGAGCGATATGCAACCCTGTCAGTAGGGGGTTAAACCTTCACCTATTGACAAAAAATTCTGAAAAAATGAGACTGTAGTTTTGCACCGTGTCCGTTCGGTGAAATAATTAACAATCATCTGATATTCAGTCTCGGGTCAATGAGGGTAAATAAATAACTTATGTTATTCTGGCTTGGGTCACCAAGGGTAAACAAATGATCTCTGGCAGCTATAGTGAATTTGGAGACATATTTTGGAATATGTTACTTTCTGCTTTGCTCTTTTGACTTTGATTTTCTGCAAAGACAAACTTTTTGTCCTTCTTTGAAGTTTTTGTATTTCTGAGGTCACATTTCTGGGTTTTAAATTTTGGTGAATGACATATTTGGAAATATTCTTTTATTAGAATATCTTACTCTGCATTTTGTTTAAATTATGATTTTGGAGACTGATATTATTATGGAAATCCAGAATATTTTTGAATCACATTTCTGAAATTTTTTGGTTTAGTCTATTTGGAAAATAATTATGTTTTGGAGACCCATGCTCATTTCTGGCAAATTATTATATTTGTAAGCAAGATTAAATCAATATATATATATATATATCGGCATCTACTTTTAGAAATGGTTTGTAAAACCTCTCACTTGTATAAGTATGCTTTTGATATTTATGGTTATGAAGACAAAAGGTTTTCATTTCTGAATGGCATGTTCTTCTGGATTGTGGATATTACAGTGAATTTAATGTTATTTGGTTTTATTGTCTAAAGAAATGTTTCAATCAACTTGCAAAGCTTCACGTGTTATTGTATTATTCTTGCCATTTGGACAGAAACGTTTTTGAACATATTGACATATAGGGATCGAAATACTTTATGAAAGTTGATATGTTTTGTTATGCTTTTGACATTGGCTTTGTGGGAAATAATGTGTATTTCTGAGATGTGAATGCTTGTCCTGGATATTCTGATTAATTATGCCAATAATTATTAATCCTGTTACAAAATTATTATCCCTGTTGCAAATCCTTTTAATCAGAATATAATAATTTTGAATATATATAATTATTATCCCTGTTGTTTTTAAACAATTTTTAGATTACTTATTGGGCTAGTGAGCTCTTGGATTTGTTTTAAATCCTTTTCAAATCAAGAGTGATAAACCAATGTAGACCTTAAAAGACTGTCTGTAGGTGTTGTCTTGTTCTGTTGTAAGATTTGTGTTCTTATCTTTATCTGTCCCTGTATTCTTGTATTTTATATTTTGGACTTTTTGTATTCTAGCATATACTCTATAAAGTCTGTATTAATCTTATAACTCAGTTGGTTTGTTATTGTTTTGCCTATCCTGAATTAGGTTCTGAGTCCTTAGAGGTCTACTGGGTTCATATCCTATGGGTCTGCGGCAGTTTGTCCGGGCACTGGGTCTGACCGGGCTGAGTTCGGGGCATTACATATAGATGTATATATTTTAAGTTATTTAATTATTCAATTATATAGTTATTTGTTATCTTACAATCTATTTGTTAAATACATAATTTTGAATGAATTGGATTAGTTTGTATATTTTACCAAAATGGGATCATGCAAATTTTTGTATTCCTATGGAATATATCTATGTATATGATTTGTTTTTAAATTTATTACGTATTTATTATTATTATTATTTTTGCAATCTATGATACATTTGATTTCTACGTTTTACTGATATTTTGGATAAAATTATTTTAGTCTCAAATTAACTATGCACTAACTTTATCATTAGAGGTTAAACATTGACCGTGTCAACATGAAACTTTGATAAAAGGCTATAGTTTCATACTGTGCCGTCGGTGAAATGGTAACAATTTCTGACAATCTGACTCAGGCCACTGAGGGTATAAATGAACTCTAAATCTCTGACTTGGATCACCGAGTTTAAACAAATGACATTAGATATTTTTGTTTTGACGATAGTGAATTAGTAGACATATACTTTGATTAACTAATAAAATTATATTATACTAAATTACTTTGTTTATGAATTGTATTTTAACAAGTGTTGGACTTCGTTATATTGTTGTTTTTTAAATTCTGAATTTTTTAAATTTTACATGATTTCAATATTTTTAGTGATTTTTTATTGGGTTGTCAAGCACATAAATTTTATGTTATTTTATTTTATTTTTTATTTTTTTACAGATTAGGAATAGGGTTGATTGGTGGCAACCTTAGCGTGGGTCATTAAACAAAACATTTTGTAGTTGATTAGCAAGTTAAGAATGTTCTAGAGTTTATTTTTCCAGAAACCTAGATATTTTATTTGATTGATTGTTTCTTGAACTTTAGAGTTTTGTACTTTTTGATTCCACAAAATTTTCAATATTTTTGTTCTTAAGATTTATGATATTTTTTAGATTAGTTGTTTATTTTGATACAAGTACTGAGGCTTTGCATGCCTACTTGGTTATAATTTTATAGGCATGCAACCATTTAACGACACTCTCGAAGCATCATGATAAAAGATATCAATCCTGAATCCTTCACCTTCGAGTTTTTCAGCCTCCCTGAGTTGAACCATACCTACATAATTACTCCCACAATAGGCATCCGTGTCTTATTTAAATCTCCCTCGCCATTGTTAATTTTTTATTTGTACCACCCCATGTGAACTTCAACCGAATTGGAGCCAACCAATGGAAGACAATCAATCTAATTGATTCTGACCTCCTTGGTGTAATAGAGTTCAAGTGCCGGGTCTACTGCCGCTATAAAACTTGATAGCAGATCACGACCGTTGAAGCCGCGCATGACTATAAAATCACAAGCACTCATTCATGCATGACTTGATACAACGACAGCACTGGGAGTTCTTCTCCAACAGTACTGCAAGATGACCACCCCTTTTCCCAAGAACCCAGACTGGTCCTCCATCCCTAAGACCATCCTCTTCAAGATCTCCGGCCACCTCAACGCCGTCGACCACATCCACTTCCGCTGGGTCTGCACCTCATGGCTCGCAGCCTCACCAAAGCGCCCCAAGATCCCTCTCATCGTCACCTGCGACGTCAACAACTATCGCCATTTATCCTCTCTAGACTTCTACGACCTCGTCCGCAACCAAAATATCCCCCTCTCACTCACTGCCAGAAATGCTCTTTCCAGCCTCCTCTCCACCGTTTATAACTACATCGGCTGCTCTCATGGATGGATTTTCTTGGCTGCTACTAGAAGGAGACCAATGATCATATCATTCCTGAACCCGTTCACCGGCGAGAAAGTCACCCTCCCTGAAATGAATAAAGTCAACGTCTCTCCGATCAAATGCCCACGTGTTGTCCTCTCATTGCCTGTTGTGGTTTGCTACTCCCTTTTGCCAAGGGAGCTTAGCTTCATCCGGTTTGGCGAAACCAAGTGGAAAAGAATCGAACTATCTAGTCCACTACGAGATGTGACGGCGTTCAAGGGCCAGTTCTACGGCCACTACTACTATGGTAGAAACAGAAACAAGCTCTATCTGATCGATCTTGAGGCTAACAATGGGAATGGAGCCGTTGTCCCTGTTCAACTAGACTTGCCGGACATGCTTTCCGGAGAGGTGCTAATTTGGGAGTTCTTGGTTGAGTTCTCTGGTGATCTCCTTGTGGCTATTTCTAGACTTAATAGTGGACACGAGTATGAGTTCTTGAAGGTGGATTTTGAGAATGGTTTGCTCCAGATGTTGCCTGACATCGGCGAACATGTGCTTTTCTTGGGAGACAGTCTCCCGGTGTTCGCTCCACCAGAGAGATTGTTGGATTTCCGTCCTGGTCGCTGTCAGTTCCCTGAAAACACTGATGCACTCTCTGTCTATGATAGTAATCAGCTTGGATGTATTCTGTCCCTCAAAGGGAACTTGGGGGATCACAGTCAACGTAGGATAGCCGCCGGTTGGATTACTCCACTTCAGTTCTGAAAGAGTCTTTGGAATGAGTGAGGTACGTACGTAATCATGATTAATACCACGCATATGGTACGCGAGCTGTACGTATTTCATGCTCTTTTTTCTCTTCTTTCTTTAGTTTTTTAGATCTGTTTGTGAACTGATATGATGATGGTGGTTAAGTCCTTAAATTCATGATTTTTCTCTTATTTTTCGAGTTTCCATTCATTCTAATGACTACTGACTGATAGGAAGGAAATAAATCAAGACTTGGATGCTATATAAATTAGTTATATATTGATCGTTTTCCAATAATTATTTCTTGCAGGTTGTTGAGGGATACAAAAAATGGTTACTTCTTTAATTGAGTGATGATCATCTTGAGCGGCTAAAGATTCTCAAGGCTCTGTTTCTTAAAGATAGTCCTGCTGGATGGGTTGTATATATATATATAGCTTGATGTTGCGCACTTATATGATTTTTGAAAGACTCTAGCTTAGTACTGAATTTTTTTATTTTTATTTTTTTGAATAATTAGTATTGAATTCTTCATCACTATTTCTTTAGTTCAAAATGATTGCACATATATGATATGGCGTTTACTTCCTTGAATTCTTTGGCTGGAGGTGTGTAAATTAACTAATCAAATTAACTTCTATTCATCACATACCTGGTTATACAATTATGATAGAGGAAATATATAAAAATTCACAACTGAAAAAAGCTAATTCAAATTTAATCTATTTTATAGCTCTGCAAGCATTAAAAATCAATTTCATTCATTTACATACATTGAAGACGGGTATGCAAGAGAAAAAGTGGTCATTTTTTTTCTATTCAAATGTTCCAGCTAATTGCACAAATAAGAAGAACCCCGAGATGGACTAAAATTAGAAAAATTGCCCCTCATCCAGGAAAACCAATTCTCCTTGAGAGTAACTTGAATGCTAGGAGTATTGAACAACCTTGAGAAAGTGTGGCCACACTCTAGATGCAAACTGGCAATCTAGTAGCAAGTGGTCCACAATTTTAGTGAGTGATAACAGGACACACAAGTAGGATTCAATATTTGGTTGCACCCTCGTTGAGCAAGATTATCCAAGGTTAGGAGTTTATTATTCCAGGCTAGTTGGTTGAAAATCTTAATTTTGAGAAGGCAGCTACCCTTCCACAATGTTTTTAGTTAACTATCTAAAACCTCCATCATTCACTTTTCCATTTAGAAAACGCTCCAGGGTATAGATGAACTCAATCCATGGGAATAAAATATTAGAAGAAACATTAAAATTAATAAAGGGCAAACCTTAATTTTACTTTAATAAGTTTGTGTTTCATCCATATTTCATCCATGTTACATCAACTATCATCGAACCAAAAAAACTAGAAGATGGATACGACTAAATAATATATATATATATATATGTGTGTGTATATATATATTCATATATACACGTCTCCTTTTCTTGTATTTACATTTGAAGTTTGATGTATTTATGAAATATATTTATATTTTAAAAATATATCTATCCATAATCTAGCTATATTAGTATTATATTTATACACTAATTAAAAATATTAGAAAGCCATTATAAGAAAAAAGAATTTATACGGTGTAAGTTTAAAGAGACAAAAGTTGGAGAAGGCAGTTCAAGAAGCCTGGAGTTTGAAGAACCCAGGAGGGGTGTGGCGAGTAGCCCCCTGAGTTTTGAGCGTAATACAGGATAGTTTCTCTCACTGTTGTCTTCTGGGCTCCTAGGGATTTTCTCTCTCCTCTAAGAGCGGTATTCTGTTATATATTTGCCTTATTTTTGTTGTTTAATTTCCAATGGACTGTTTTTTTTTTCTGGTGATCTTAGTCTTTAATGGTTGCGTCGCTGTTAGCGCTGTTTTATAGACTCTTTGGTCTGTGCCTATTTGTTTAATTAATAATTGTGGTTTATTTATTTTTATTTTTTTAAAAAAATTCTGCCAAGCCATCATGCAATCATAAGATTGATATATTAATCAAATACGGGCAAATCAAGCGGGCCAGGTTAAAATAAAGTCAATAAAAAGTACTAAATTATTTCTACCCACTAATTAAAATAAAAATCAAATCACCAATTATTTCTCTTGCTTGTTATGGCCTGACCCATCATGAAGTGTCTCTGTTTCATAGTGGAAGGGAGCTCCCTAGATGGTTGATGAAGATCTTTAGATCTTCTGGTTTTGGTTGGCTTTGATTTAGTTTTTGTTTTTTATTGTTTTGCTTTTGTGTTTTGTTTAATTGTTATATATAAAAATCATCAACACATTCATCATCTCAAGAATGGATCTACACAACAAACATCAAGAAGAAGATAAAATGAGGAAGCAAACCCTAAGGCTGAGGAGGGCTACTTGCAAGGATCACTCCAACAAATTTGGATGAACTCTGATTTGCCAATCAACCTTTTGCCCTAACTCAACCCTCTCTTTCTTCCTTCCACTTTCTTCTTGGTTTCTCTTCTCACTTTTTCCCCCAAAGTTTGTGTACAGTCCCAATCTCCTCAATCATACCATTGATGGAAGACCATCATCCTAGCCTCTTTTGTCAATTACTCTCTTGCCCTCCAAAAGTTGACATAAGTTTATTTATTTATTTATTTATTTATTTATTTATTCTTGTGTGTTAACTTGGGCCTTGGAGCCCAACCATTATTTCATTCATCCACCAAATGGGCTGGACTCAACAATAACAAATGGTATTGCTTGGTGTCAACATCGCAGTTGATGATGAGTGGGATCATGAGGTGAAGATGGAGCAGAATCGGATGTCGTACGTTGACGGTGTCGGTGATCTTGTAGAGGATGAGCTTAGTGATGGCGGACCAGTACTTTTGGCTCTTGGGAGAGGGGAGTGTCATCTTCTGCTGCTTGGGAGATGGGGGTGTCATCTTGTGTTTAGGGTTGAGTTGCATGGCGAAAACAATTTTTTTTTTTTAAGATAAGAATTTATTTAAATCAAATCAACAAGGAGAACATCTGATAGCAAGAGAGGAGGATCTAAGAACGACTCCTCATGGTATACTGGAATGAAAAGCCTTAGGTAATGCATGGCTACTTGATTTGCGAACCACTTGACAAAGTGCAACCTAAGATCACAGCAACAAAATGATTGAACCGAAGAGTACTCTCCCATCACAATGGCTTAATGAAATGACTTATGAGTCAAAAACGGGGTTAATTAACATTTGTGAATCTAATTCAAACGAGATTAATTAACATCTGTGAATCTAATTCAACCATCCAAACAGTTACATCCAATATTATGGACCAATTTAATTACATTATCTTTAATATTAGACTAGTATCAAATTAATAATTGAAAAAAAAAATAGTTATTACTACAATATACAATAACAATGCGCCCGTATATAAAACTCTATTAATTGTAACCCTATTTTTATAGGATTTTAAAATTAAACTTCAATGTATATAAATAAATGAAAGACTTTTTCAAAAAATGAAAATAAAAATAAATGAAAGTGTTTTAACTAATGCATGCAGAGAGGTTGTTATACGTTCTATAAAATAGATTAACTTTGAATTAGCTTTTTTCCGTTCAGAATCTTTTTCTATTTCCTCAATCATATTTGTATTACAAGGTATGCATGTGATGAATAGAAGTTTGATTAGTTAATTTAGATACCTTAAGGCAAAGAATTCAAGGAAGTAAACACCATATCATAAATGCGCAATCATTTTGAACCCAAGAAATAGTCATGAAGAATTCAGTACTAAACTATAGTCGTTCAAAAATGACATACTTGCGTCAACATCAAGCTACATATATATATGTATAACAATCCTGCAGGACTATCTTTAAGAAAGAGAGCCTTGAGAATCTTGAGCCGCTCAACATGATCATCACTCAAAGAAGTAACCATTTTTTGCATCCGTCAACAGCCTGTAAGAAATAATTAATGGAAAATGATCTATCAATAACAAATTAACTAATAGCGTCCAAATCATGAATTATTTCCTACTTCTCTGTCATTAGAATGAATGGAATTACTCAAGAAATAAGGGAAAACATCATGAAGGACTTCACCATCCCGGCCACCATCATATCAGTTCACAAACAGATCTAAAAAACTAAAGAAAGAAGAGAAAAAAGAGAATGAAATACAGCTCGCGTTCCATGCATGGTATTAATCATGATTACGTACGTACCTCATTCCAAAGACTGTTTCAGAGCTGAAGTGGAGTAATCCAACCGGCGGCTACCCTACGTTGACTGCGATCCCCCAAGTTCCCTTTGAGGGACAGAATACGTCCAAGCTGATAACTATTATAGACAGAGAGTGCATTAGGGTTTTCAGGGAAGTGACAGCGATCTGGACAGAAATCCAACAATTTCTCCGGAGGAACCAACACTGGGAGATTCTCTCCCAAGAAGAGCACATGTCCTCCAATCTCAGGCAACATCTCCAGGGAGCCATTCTCAAAATCCACCTTCAAGAACTCATACTTGTGTCCACTATTAAGTCTTGAAAAAGCCACAAGGAGATCACCAGTGAACTCAACCAAGAACTCCCAAGTTAGCACCTCGCCGGAAAGCATGTCCGGCAAGTCTAGTAAAACAGGGACAACGTCGCCCCATTGTTGGCCTCAAGATCGATCAGATAGAGATTGTTTCTGTTTCTGCCGGAGTAGTAGTGGCCGTAGAACCGGCCCTTAAACGCTGTTACATCTCGGAGTGGACTAGATAGTTCGATTCTTTTCCATGTGGTTTCGCCAAACCGGATGAATCTAAGATCCCTTGGAAAAAGGGAGTAGCAAACCACAACAGGCAACGAGAGGACAACACGTGGGCATTTGAAAGGAGAGACATTGACTTTCTTTATTCCAGGGAGGGTGACTCTCTTGCCGGTGAACGGGTTCAGGAATGATATGATCATTGGTCTCCTTCTAATAGCCGCCAAGAAAATCCATCCATGAGAGCAGCCGATGTACTTGTAAACGGTGGAGAGGAGGCTGGAAAGAGCATTTCTGGCAGTGAGTGAGAGGGGGATGCTTTGGTTGCGGACGATGTCGTAGAAGTCAAAAGAGGATAAATGGCGACCGTAGCTGACGTTGCAGGTGACGATGAGAGGGATCTCGGGGCGCTTTGGTGTGGCTGCCTGCCATGAGGTGCAGACATGGCGGAAATTGATGTGGTCGACGGCGTTGAGGTGGCGGGCGATCATGGAGAGGACGAGGTCATCGATGGCGGACCAGTCTGGGTTCTTGGGAACAGTGGTGGTCATCTTGCAGTAGTACTGTTGCATGAGAACTTCCAGTGCTGTTGTTGTATCAAGTCATGCATGCATGAGTGCTTGTGATTTTATAGTCATGCCCTGATAATCCAACGGACGTGATCAGCCCAGCATTATATCTTTTTACCCTTTTATTACTGTTATATTTTTAACGGTGGCTGAAATTTTATTTTAATTAGTAGTAGAAATAATTTAATTTTTTTTTTATTAACTTCATTTTATCAAGCAATAAATATAGTTTTGATGGTTAATTATATTCAGAGTGTAGTAGCTTAGCTGTGACCAAAGCTTAGAATAATACTAAGAAAAAATATATATAACAATTTTTAAGTAAATTAGGAATCATTTCTACCAACAATTTAGTATTTATATTAACTTTATTTTTTGTTTTTATTAAGTGTATAAATATAACACTAACATAGATATATATATTATAAACGCTTCAAACTTAAGATGCATAGTTAAAAAAAGATGCGTGTAGAAATGATATGCAGGGGTCAACGTTTTTTTGGATTATTGACTGGATTTTTATCGGATTCGGGTTGGGTGTTATCGGATTCGGATCCGACTCGATGGAAACAGGGTTAGATGGGAAAGCGCCACGCTATCCTTGAGTTGGTTGTCAATCTCCAATGGCGGCAGTTGTATCGGTTGGCGCCACCTCCCTCCTAGGGTTTCCAAAACCCAACAAATGTCAAGGATTCCCAAAATCTCGCCCATGCTCTAAGCTTCATGATGCGTTTAGGTAGCATTTCTCATTGCTGATTTTCTTTTCCATAATTAAGGTGTGTTTGTATTTATTGAAAAGTTGATTTTTTTTTTTTCAATCTAAACACAGTCATGATGTATAATGTATTGATGCCAATTTGTGGTTTTTTTTGTGCATTAGTTGATTGCGCAGTGAATGGCCAATTTGGAGAGTGTGTTGAAGTGGATTGCCATTTTTTTTTTTTAACTAAGTGCATATTGAATACAATTGTTTCCTTTTGCTGCCTTGTACCAGTGAAGGTTTAGAGAATTTGATCTGTATGTATAGAAATCGTGATTTTGGTAATTTAATTCATATTTGTTTAACTAGTGACTCTGTCAGTCTTGGGTTTTTTCTTCTTTTTTTTTTCTTGTTCATGTTGTTCAGGCTGATGATAAGGCAAACTATTATTTAGTCATATCCATCTTCTAGTTTATTTGTTTTGATGATAGTTGATGTAAAGTGGATAAACACGAACTCATCAAAGAAAAATTAAGGCTTGAGTTGAGAAGGATGCTATGTTTGGCCTTTCTTAATTTTTATAATTCTTCTAATGTTTTATTTTCCTTGATTGAGTTCATCTATAGCATGGAGTGTTTTCCAAATGGAAAAGTAGTAACAGTAATTAAATGTAATGAGCTTATGTTGGCTGGGTTTGGTCAAATGTGTAGACATTTGGGGCCTTAGCAAGAAGATAGCAGATTGATCCATGTCTTCTTCAACGCTGGATTGTGTGTGTGTGTATATATTAAAAATATTTAAAATTGATGGCTAACTTTTTTTTTTCATGATGCTGTCTTGTGGAACAAACTCGGACTTCCAACCAAGTCACAAGAGAATGTTCCCTTTATCATCTATTAGCTCACAAGGGGTTGTAATTTTCTTTTCAGACTTGTTGATAAAATTGCCTTGCAGTCAAAAAATAGAGTGCCAATAGTGTATGCTTCTAACACCAATAGTCCAAATCCTGATTCTGGAAAGGGCAAAGGCGATAACAGCAGCTCAAGCAGTGATGGCCCTCCACTTCTCACCATATTGGCAGGTGTTCTGGTCTTTCTCATTGTATGTTGGGTGATTGGTTCAGTTGTTATGTGGCTTGTTAGTTTAATTGTTAATGTACCACCATCTTAAACCTGTTTCTTGATGTGCATCTGGCGTGGACGCTTTATATTGAGTGTATCATTTAACTGAAATGACAATATAAAATGTTCAGATGCTTGTTGCGAATTCACTTGTTCTCCAGTTGTAGCTGTTGTGTCAGATTAGCAGTTCTTTTGTTTGACTTGCATTTGTTTTAATTGCTCAGATGTAAGTTTTACATTGATGATTTATTGTGTAGTTGCAGCATAAGCCTAGATATATAATTGCAGCAAGCTAAGAATTTGGAACAAAAACCTTTGTCTTGTTGAATTTTAAACAGTTGTTGCGTGTCTCATATTCACACAAAATAATTTGGACAGCTGTAGATGATAGATCTATTTGTCAGCGGCCTAGGAAACAAGAAACACTTTGGCAATAAGTGTGAAGGTCAAGGTTTGATAATCATCCAGTGGGCTATCAATTGGCTGTGTTTTACTCATTTACTAATTATGTCCAAACATGGCAGTGTAAAGTTGCTCAGCTGTCCAAGTTACCTCCATGAGGTTTTCGAGAGGAATAATCATCTCCTTTGCAAATGATCTTAGTAAGACTCTACATTCTGCACCAATCAATAAAAAAAATAGGGAAAAAACTTATCAGTATTTAAAATTATAACTAGAAATGCACCAAGAGAGGAAAATGTTGAAGGTTGATGAGTGGTCACCTGAAATTTTGCTCAGATTGAGAAGTGATATTGATGCAAAGACTCTGTTCTCCATATTGCTGTCATTTTTCATGCATTCTTTGAGCAGAGGAACAACATCAATAAATTTAGAGAGTTCAAAGCCAGCAGCAGACAGGGATGACAATGCATGACTCAGCCATGCAACTACTATCAAGCACACTCTCACAATTCCAGAGTTCTTAGAAGCCAAGCATCTGGCCAATGTATCCAGTAAGGATCTCTTTCCATTACTTACAAGAACTAAAGCTACATTGTTGGACCACTCTTCCCTTGCCTTTTCTTCATCCTGAATTAAGCAATGAGAAATGTTATGTAGAAATTGCAGATATTGACATATTGTATTAAATATTCTTATGACAGGTTTTGTCTTAGATTAGACATTATTAAAATTTTTGGGAGGAAATGCTATGAGCAGGCTTATTTTGGTTGTTTTTACCTTTGATATGATTTCATCAATTTCATCATCATAATCAACTGAAGCATTGATAGGATTGGTGTAACATCCTGCTTGTTTTAGCAAATAATCCTCTGTCAGTATCTCCCCAGATGAAGAAAAATGGCCCCCCAACATGAGAAGAGCTCTACGAGAATTTTCTGTAAGTTTTCCTTCATATATGCTGCACTCAAGAGCCGCTATTATGCCATCTGCTGCCTCTTCTCTGTATATGCTATATCTTCGAGGCTCGACCTGCCACCGGATTTATATTTATTAGTGAAATCAGTTTAGAAATTGTTCATTTGCATATAAATTTTTTGGCAACTTGACTGAATTGAAAGCAGCTCTCTATTACTAATCAATAATCAGCTTCTTTTAACTTTAGATTTACTAGTTTGGAATACTGTAGGTCCTAGATTCAAAATGCTACTGACTGAAACGAACATAAACATATATTTAACTAGATTGTACCATAAGATCTAAATGGAGGAGCAAGACCGCAACAAGTGCTCTTTCTGATGGTAGGGAGGTTTGAAGGTACACAAGTAGAACATGCATTGTGTTCACAATTGCCTGTGTGTGCAGGCCGTTTAAGAATGATCCGATTGCTAACCTTCTGCAGCATTGAGAAACAAATGAATTGAAATGAATACATGGATGAATCATTTGTTCATTAAATTACCGCACTAGATCAGTGTGTTATACTACTCAAAGAAGCAGCATGAATTTAGGTATGAATGACAAACCTGTCCAGACAAATCAGCTCAATCATCAGCTTTACTGCATTAGCTCTTGAATTGGTTTTCTTACTGTGCAGAAGCTCAAGAATCCATGGTCCTCTTATATTCACAGACAAGAAGCTCCTGCAACTCCCATCTGCCTCAATACATAACAGCAGAAGGGAAACTACACAGATCTTTTCTTCTAAATTCCCCAATTCAAGCCTCCTGGTGAGGAAATGCATGCCTCCTAGAGAAATAAGGTGTCTAGCATTTTCCTTTCTTTCTTCAGTGTCAAAACCAGTGAGTAGTTGCTCTATGATGAACAAAGCAGCTTCATCTTTGGATTTGTGATCTTTCACAAAATTGCCTGCAATTTGTGTGGCCAAAACTAGGAGATTTCGGCAATGCTCTGATTTCCAGCCATTGATCAGGCGTTTCAGTACAAAATTAGTATCTGGCACAGACAGAGATTGAAGTGCCCGACTGGTGACAGGACATGTTTTTCCCCCTTGTTTGAACCATTCTTCAATGGCTGTTCTCTCAAAGGTCTGCCCTGACTCCAGTGTCACAGGATCTTTAAACAAATGGCCTGTCAAGGGGCACATGAACTCTTTTGGAATGCTGGAGAAGAAGGACCCCTGGTCTATACCTTCATGGCACCCAAATGGCTCTGTGCTGAGAAACAATAGCAGAAATCAAGTTCTGAAAAGAAATACATCTAGTCAACAACATGAAGAGTATATATTATACCCAGAATTTGTTGTGGATGCCACTGCATTTTTTTTCACACCATTTTTTGTTCCCTTGGATTGCTGTACTCAGAAAAGGAAGCATGCAACCAAAAACTAAGTACTATTTTTGCAATACTGGGATGATGAAAGGAGATAATGTTTGAGGAGTTGATTACATTGCCCTGTTGGAGATCATGCTCTGGATGTTGCTGTGGATATGGCATTGTGAAATCATCTACATCATTGAAGTGATGCTGAAACACAGCTTTTGCAAGCTTTTTCAAAGCAAGTTCATGGTCCTTTACCTGTGGAACAGGATGAGGGTGTTTAGTTGAAGGATATGATCTAACATCCTCACATTCAACAATGAGTTCTTTCTCCTCAGGAATATTCAGACTGCTTGATTTATGCTGCATGAACATATGAAAGCAAAGCCAAAGGTCAGATAGAGGATGTCCGAACCAATAAAACATGAGTCAGAGGAAAGGTTCAAGCTGGATTGAACATATCTACTCATGTCTTGATCTACAACCTGTCAAAAGAAAGTGTACCTGATGACTCCCATTAGAAGGTGCGCACATGTCTTGTTCTACAACGCCTATATCCTCTCCTGAATTCTTATCTTTGTCTTCAATCTCTGGGGTGGTTCTCTCCTCAACAGTGTTATGCTTCTCTAATGTCACTTCTTCCTTGTCGTCATCATCTTCTTCTTCCTCTTCCTCTACTTCCTCAATAACTGTTATTTTATTCGAATGGCTGAAAACATTATCATATAATCTTTTGCTGACTATAGGCTGAGAAGGAGCTGGATCAGAAGGAACAGGACTAGCTTCTTCAGGATAATTAGGCACATCAATGATGGGAAGGTCAGGGTTTTCTTTCTCTTCCATTAGCCATTCCTTATAATATGTTGCAAACTTGTAAGTACCTTCATCCAATGCACTGCTATACACACTGTCCAGCACCTGCAACCTCTTCTTTCGGCCTGGACTTCTTGCTATTGCTTCGGTCTCCTTCTCATACCACACCTTCAAATGACATAGATGAGGGAAGAGAAGGTGACTCCATATAGCAGGCAACAACTCTGTCCTTGCTTGATTAGGTGCATCACAGAACACTTGGAGGAGATGCTTGGCAGAAACCTTATCCTTCTTCTGGAGCTTATAAATAAAGCTTAGATAAAGATGGGAACAAGCTGAAAGATGAGAGTTTGGAATCCCAGAAGTATATCCATTCTTCTTCATGTCCTCTGAGCTCAACCCTGCCATCAGACTAAGCTTCAGAGAAGCTCTCTTTATGTCCTTTGGATCCGGGACTCCTTCCACTGCTCTTTCTACAGCTTTTATGGCGTTTTCAAGGTTAGTCACTGGCCTATCATCTTCGTGGCCATCTCTACATGATTGTAGCCATGAGAGGCAACTGTGACGTAATGATGCTCTGAAGTTATCATCTTTGAAGAACATTCTAATATAGCCAGCAAGAATAGAGACAATAGCTCGAGTGGCTGCTTCGTCAATCGCCAGAGCTGGATTTCTATCATTCTTCTGGTCATATCTTGTGTCCACTTCCTGTACCATGTCAGAGAATCCATCACCAGACTCATCATCTCTCTCCCGTTCATCAAAACCATCAATCTTGATGACACCAGCAGGGCGGAAGAGCAGAGCAGGATCCGGTGGGCGTCTGACAGCATCAGTGACACTTGAGTTGGAGCGCCGGGAAAGCTTGGAGGGGTTTTTGTCATGGCGGTAGGGAGGGTTTTGGTTGGTGGCAGTGTAAAGTGGCATGCTGACAGGCTTCAGATTGCGGCCAGGGCCTTGCCGGAGCCTTCCCTTCTTGAAGTCATCATCCGTCAAGAGTTCTTCCAAAGATGTCATCTTCTGTGAAACTCTGTGGGGTATTCCCTATTATTCTAATTGTTGGAGTTTGGTTGTTCTTGGATAAGATTATGAGGGAGTGTTTGGCAGGGAGGTGAAGATGGAGATGAGTGGTTGCAGGAATAGGATTGAGAGAAAAGGAGATGCTCTGAAGAAGAGACAAATGGAGAGAGAGAGAGGGGAGGGTTGGCGCCAAAGGATGCGCCGGCAAAGCATGATGAAGAGTTGGGAGGCCTGCCGCCAATCACCTATTGCAACGGTTGTCCGTTAATTGGAAAGATATTTACATTTTAATCCTTGTATAAATATATATTAATACTTAATAGATGAAAGTGTGTATACTGAAGTACATATGTATTTGCTTTGGTTTGAAGTAGATAAGGAAAAAAAATTAGAAAATAATTTAGTAAGAATTTTTAATAATAGAAAATAAAGTTTTGGTTTTTAATTAAGTTTGTGTATTTAATTCTTTTATGAGAACATGATTATTATATGTTAATAAAGTTGTATATTTTCAGGGGGTTTTCATACATTTATATGATTATGCGCTGAAGAAAAAAAAAAAGAAATCAAAATTCTGTGTCCTCTGAAATTTTTGGGGGATTTATTTACTTTTTGTTGTCTTATAACAAGAACAAGAGAAGCAGCAATTCAAGTATTTGGCTGTTTGTTGTTTGTACTGTTTGAAGACTAGTTCACAACCAAAAATTCTTTTTTTTTTATTATTATTTATATAGATATATATGTGTGTGTATATATAATTTGTGACAAGAAGAAGCCATATGAGTCAATCAATGAAGAAGGATGACAGTACATAGAACGGCATGTAGTCCAATGCTCTTCATTGCAAAAGTTAAAATACTGAGTTTTGGAATTCATTTTGGTTGTGAGTCTTGGACTATTTGTTTGTTCTTGTCTAATGTTTCTCTTTAACCATTTCCACACATTTCTACAATTTCATTTCCTCAATTTATACTTTCTTTATCTGTCAAACTATGAATTTATTTACCTAACTTTATATCTCTATTTGAAAATTTCGAGTAAAAAATTCATATATACATACATATTAATATCCTATGATGAATCATTAAACAAAATTTTTTTTTTTTTTTTGGAATAAAGTGGATAAACCACCAATTTATTAAAAAAGAAGAGAACAGAGGAGTACAACAGAAAAGGCCGCGAACAAGAAAAGGCTAAAAGTAAATAACATACTAAAATCCTCACCAAAGATGAGAAAAACAGTGAGCAAAAGCAAGACGGGAAGAAAGAGAAAATGAAACAAGTTGGGACGGCGAAGGCAACCGTCTGGAGACACAGGCCTGCCCAGCTACAAGGATAGGAGGACTACTCCTGATCAGCAGTGTGCACCGAATCGCCGATGAAATCAGTGGGTCTAGTGCCCAGGAAGTTGAGGGAGCGCTTGATCCTTTGAGTGGCCTCAGTGGTATCCTGATGAAGGTTCTCTGAATCTGTTGAAAGCCAAGAGAGCAGTATATTAGCAGACTTGTATAAAATTGAAATAATAGGTAGACAAGTAAGGTTAAAAATGTGATTCTTTCGTTCAAGCCAAATATTCCAGATTACGGCTCTAGAACAGAGGTCCCCCAGGTTCCGACGAGAGGAAGTTAATGAGGGGATCCAATTGCTCCAAATATTAGATACTAAGGATGGGGAAGACTCAATATCAAGGTTTTGTCTGAAGAAGGACCAAATACGCTCCGCGTATTTGCAATCAAGAAAAAGATGTTCCACTGTTTCGGAGTTATTATGACAAAGAATGCATGTGTCAGTGGCATTAGGATTGCAGCCTTTTTTGAATAGATTATCAAGAGTAAGAATTTTGTTTTCTCTGACCAACCAGCAGAATAAAGTGATTTTGCTTGGGGATTTGGATTTCCAGAAATGAGGATAAAGTTGACTTCGAAGCCCTCCGTCAATTAAGAAATTGTAGAATGATTTGACAGAGAAAATACCATTTTTTTTCAAGAGGCCAGGAATAAGAGTCCTCTTGGTAATTTATGCATGATCGGAAAGGAGTAAGAACGGTGTTAATCCCAGCTCAGAAGAAGGATTTATTTCTTGGTGGATGTTGAAATAGGTATCCAGGTGATCCATTAAAAGAGTAGTTTGCGTTTAAGATCTTAGACCAACAAGAATTCGATGTAGAAGTGATCTTCCACCACTATTTTCCAAGTAAGGCTTTGTTGAACTCCTGAAGATCAAGAATTCCCCATCCACCCATGATACGGGGGCGGCAAATCCTTTTCCAAGCGACTAATCTGATACCCTTAGATCCAAGATCGGGCCCTTTCCATAAAAAATCTCTTCTAATCTTGTCGATCTCATGAATAACCCAAATTGGTAGTGTGAATACTGACATCCAGTAAACAGGTAGGGTAGAGAGAACGGAGTTAATAAGGGTTAGACGACCCCCAGGGAAAGGTATAAAGCTTTCCAGGGAGTGAGTCTAGATCGGATAGAATCTATAAGTTTTGTCCAATCTTGTCGTCTAGGCCGTCTTCCAGAAAGGGGAACTCCCAAGTATGTAATAGGAAGACAATTCCTATTGCAATTTAGAATTCTTGCAGAAGAAGAGTGAGGCTGAAATCCAAAATTTGTGGAGTATAGACAGCTCTTCGAGAAGTTTATTGAAAGTCCAAAACAACCTTCAAAGAGATAAAGAATTAATTTCAAACAAATTTTTTTAACTAAACAACCTTACGGCCAGTTTTTTTATGATACTTATTTTTCAGACTCTTCAAAATCAAGAAGGATGTTCAAAACCCACTCTTGGTTTTTATTTATTTTTTAAATATAGATAAATCATATTTATTGAGAGAAAGAGCAAATACAACAAGTATTATGAGTATAATACAAAAGATAAGAGATAGAAACAAACGATATCCACTAGATATGAAACTGCACTCTCGAGATACAACAAAAAAATCATTTTTAGGATATGAGGGACCATTAGGAGAGCTCTCACCAAGTAGGCATGCTAATCAGATTTAACTAGCACGGTCATGAAGCTCTTTGGAGCTGTTAGTTTTTCCCTCTCTAGAATCAGTGAACTTCAAGCTTTTTTAACTACATTGGCTGTCTCCTTCACTTCCTGACATTTTAACTCTAGTGTTGCACAAATCTTAAAAAAACGTATGAGTAATTCTGATGATCAAAGCAAAAAAGAGAAAGAAAACACACGTCAAAGATGTGCTTAGTTATTTCTTTCCGGCCACGCATTCGAAAATTTTTGCAATTTATAAATTAGGATTGTTTTATTTATTTTTTATTTTTATTTTTATTTTTTAAGTTAACGTCCTCTTCACAGTGATATAAGTTGACAAGTACTAGCATTATTAATTGGTCTTCTTTGAGGGAGCAAGGAAGAGGAACAAAGACTAAAAGCAAATAAGCATAACTTGTGTAGTTTCCTAGGAAACCTTCTCCAATAATATATTCAACTCCCAAATTTTCATGAAATGGTCTTCTTAAACATTCCTTCAGATGTGCTTGGATTGGAAAGAAAATCACATAAAAAGGTACAAATAAAGATTTTTTTTTTTTTTAAGGCACCGCACCGCGGCACTTTTGTTTTTCCTTGAATAAATGTCTATATCTTGTACAAGGTTTAATAAAATTATAATATGTATATTATATATAAATTTTAGATTGCAAACATTTACTCGAAAGAAAAATATCTGCCAAGAATAGCAAGTGAAAGAATCTATGAATCTATAATTTGAATAATATGAATATTGATATATAAAATTTGAAAAGGATTTAAACCAGTGCATTGTATAAAATTGAAAATTAGTTAACCAATAAATATGATTTAAAAAAAAAATTTGAACAAACCATCCAAAATGTATTAAAGAGAATAAAATCAGTTACATATATAGTATAAATCATTCAATCTAGATATGCAAAAGAGTTAAAGTACATCATAATAATAATATAAAAAAACATCATGCAGTACAAAAGAGTCTGTACATACAAAACTGTTAGAGATAATTAGGCAATTTTGCAGTAATAGAAAGGGGATTGGAAGCAAAATATGGCTCCCAAGAAATGACCATTGAAAGACATTATCCCACCATTGTTTATTTGTTAAACTAGGGTTGTTGGGATTTATGATTCCTTCCCTGATATGGAAAGCTTTTTTTTAGCACTAGAGGAGGTGCATAGGAAGTCAAGGCCATGTTAGATTGTTGTCACAATTTTCTCCAACTTAAATTTGTTATTTATTTATTTATTTATTTCCTTTAAAAGAGGGGCAAGAAACCATGCTTCTTTATTATTTCAAAAAAGAAACCATGCTTCTTTGTTCTAATAAAATGATGATTTCTTGGGTCGTTCATTACAATGGATTACTTGATTAGCCAGCAAGGAAAGTGGTGGGGAGTTACACTTGTTAGTTGAACCATTTTTTTAGTAGTTTTAGAGTAAGGATTGAGTTTGCAAGAGATTTCCTCTTCATATGCCTCTAGATTGCTATCATTGAAAAGTTCCTCTTCATAAGCATGAGTTAGGTTATCATTAACATTATAAGGAACTTAGGGTGTGTTTGGATTACCCTAATGAGAATAAGGGGAATAGGGTAATGACAAGGGGGGATGAGAATGGATAGGGGATGAGAATGAAAAATGTGTTTGGTTGAAAGAAGAACGGGTTAATTTCCGTGCAGGTCACCATACTTTGGATTTATTTCAAATTGGGGTCCAAACTTCAATTTGTATCAAATTGGTTATCGAACTTTTTTTTGTCCAGTAGCGAGTGACGACCCAATGAATTCCAGCCTTTGTTTGCTTGCGTAGCCACCGAAATGTATACATCAACGCTCACCTATCGAGCTGGCTACCACATGACCGACGTCCACATCACTAGGTCTTGCCACTGGGATGTACTCTCACCATGTCGTTGCAGCTTGGCCATGTCATAGAAGGAGGGCCATCATCCTGAGAGAGAGAGCTAGGGATACAGAAAGGGAGATTTTTTTTTGGTGGAGCTTGGAATAAAGACACACATTGAGAGGGAGAGATAGAGACGCAGGGGTTCTCATGGTCCCTGGAGTGAATCAACCGATCGGTGACTGATCTGTTTGATAGTAATTGTTGTGGTTTGATCTATTTGAAAATAATTTGTTTGTAATATATATATATATATACATATATATATATATATTTGGTTTTGTTATTTTTGGTGACCGATCTAGTTGTATTTTCAATCATTAGTGCATTAGAGTTTCAATTTAGGGTTTCATTATTGTTTCAATTTTTAGGTTTGTATACATGATGTATTCTTTCCTCAGTTGTACTGAGTTGTTGTCTTAGTTCTACTGGGTTGTATTAGTAATTGAGGTTTTATATGTGCAATTTTTGTTTGAATTAAATAAAGCTGTAGTTTGATGGAGCTTGGTGTCCATGCTGAAATGAATTAATTGTTATCTCCTATTGTGTTAAATCCCAACATGATTGAAGTAACTGCATTTTTATCCCCTGCTATGTTTAATCCCAACAGAACTAAATTAAAGCTACATACATTGAATTGAAATTAAATAAACTAAATATTATATCCAATTCTGGCATTAACACCTAATGAAATAGAAATCCATTCATGAAAATGCAAGAATGACATTGAATTCAACAACAATATTAAAAATTACACCAGTTTGTGCTGGAGACAATTCATCACACAACTGAAGACCATTCTGCAAACTAAAATGAAGACCATTCATCACAGCTGAAGACAATTCATCACAACTTTACATGGGATGGCTCATTTAAACAAATGAATTATCAAAAATGTCAAACTGAGAATTTGTGGCAAGCTGAGAAGTGTTACAAAAATTTGATTGCTGATTGATGACAATCATCAAATTCTATTGAATTTCTGCCAAATCAAAAGTGTTTCAAAAATTTCTGGCAAGGTTAAAAAAATTTCTCAGACAGATGAGAAGTTATACAAAAATGATACAACCAAAAACCAAAAAAACAAAAGCATCATCCTAACAGCTTTGCATATTCTTCTTTGAGAAGTCATACAAAAATGATACATACAACAACCAAGAAAGCATCAATGAAGTAAGTTCAAATTCCTAGTGGCAACCAAAATTTTCTTCTTTTGACTGTACATTCAGCTTTGCCCTTTTCTTGAGAGTCCTTCTAATTCCTTGGAGCTTTTGGCAATGACAAATTTGTTTATGCTGATTTTATCTTTTTGGCCCCTTTTCTTGTTAACTGTTGCCTCTTTGATTAAGCATCTCCTAATGAGGATCCTACATGGTGTGTTTGTTCTGGTGTTGTCACAACCTACATTTATGTATTTTTTTTCATTAGTAAAAAAATTAGAAATTTAAATACTTTTGGTAGGTTTGTCTGGATCTCCAACAAATTCAGTCAGATTGAATTGTTAGTTAAAAAAATACACTTGTTACACTCACCTAAGACACAACCTCATTTGGGAATTGTTGATGAAATGACATAGTTGCTGCTTCCTTTGGCCTCCCTTTGGTAGATCTTCTAATGTTTAATTTTGGCCTGTTACTGTGAAGTCAAGCCAACTGATGCTTTGGAGAGACTTTGATTATGTAATAGCTCTACCTAGTTGTTACACAAACCAAAAATAAATAACAAGAACAAAATTCAAGATAAATAAAAATTTCAAAACCAAACCATAGATTGTTGTATGCATTTACCTGTTCAACTAGAACTTCCCATTGTTGTTGTGAAACAACATCCTCAACTGGAATTTCTTGATTCCTTACTGTGTGTAATCCTGCCATAATGTATGGAATTTCTTGATTCCTTACCACTGAATTATCAACCTTGTATTGTCCACAAAACACAAATTATATAGATTGTTTTTACAGGAAAAAAAAAAAAACAAAGCCACTAGAGAACAAGAAAATTAGAATACCATTAATTCTGGGTTGGTTTGCCCTATTTGACTTGTCTGACCAGCTGAACATGCATTCCTTCCCTACAATACACACAAATTAAATTAAAACCCTATGCACAACATAGAGGTACACATTCATTTAAATATACTTGAACTATTAGCTTACCTGAACTCCATGAAACCTTTTATTATGCCCTGAAGAACCATACAGGCTGCAAGTCATTCTCACTCCCTTCCTGGTAACCTTTCCACTAGTGAAACCAGGGTTTTCACCCATCTCTTTTCTCGTCATTGTAGTCTTCCTACCCCTTTTTTGTTGACTACATCAGGTGGTATGATGGGACCCTCATCACTCTTTGGCCATGAATTTTTGTCATGGGTTGGGTACAGGATGTGCCTATATGTGCCCATGTATGTGCTTACCTTATAGCATGCATGCAGGTAATTTTCTGGTTTTTCCTTACTGTAGTATAGGACATATATGGAATGACTACATGGAACACCACTAAGTTGCCATCTCCTACATGAACAGCTACACTCCTTCTTGTCAACTATAAATTGCCCCTCATGACCAACAACCTCATATTTGTCTTCACCATACCAAGTGATGTTATAAAACCAACTTAATTGCTTATTTTTCTTAAGATTCTTAAGAATTCTAGGGCAATGCTGGGTGGTTACATTTTGCATGGCATCTCTTCTCCTTTGGATCCTCTTCATCAATTGTGTCTGGATCATTTAATTCATTGTAATGATACCCTTAACCTTGGCTTTCAATATGTGACTATTAAAATATTCACACAAATTATTTAGGAGGATGTCACACTTAAACTGAGTTTGGAAGTGTGATCTACTCCAATGTTGGGGTTCAATTTTTTTCATGTATTTAAATGCCCCTACAGACATCTATTTTAGGGTTTCCATTGCTCTCTCATAAGCAAGTCTGTGAGTTGCCTTAGCACATGCCCATAATTGATCCTTAAGTGATTTTCCCCTAAAAGATTTCTTAAAATTTGTGTGAATATATCTCACACAGTACCTATGCTCACTGTGAGGGAATTGTTCTGTTATTGCTGGCATTAAACCCTAGCGTGGTCAATTATTAATAACATGAACACTCATGCCCCCGGGGGGAAGGGAAAAGAAAAGGAACAAAAAAAAAAAAAAACTGAATCAGCAAAGTAAAATATCTAACTCAATATGAAGTGCAACATTTAAATTACAGGACAACTCAGACATGCTAAACTCACAACATTTAAACTCATTCACAGTAGCATAAGCATAAGCATACCTAACCTAATTTAAGCATGCTAAACTCACAACATTTAAATCATTCACGATAGCATAAACATACCTACCCTAATTCAAGCACGCTAAACTCCCAACATTTAAACTCATTCACAGTAGTATAAGCATAGCTAACCTAATTTAAAGCATCTTAGGTTTAAAGTACAACAGAGAGGTGAGATAAACATGTGGGACAAAAATTAAATTCAAACCTAGCAGTAAGGAATTATATTAAATTCAGGAAGTTCAGATAACTCAATTAATAATAAAAAAACTAAAAAATCAATTGATTTGATCTCACTTTTGTCTATTAGTCATGAATGACCACTTGTGGTTGTCAACAATCATAAGGTCCTCTACCAAGCCTGCCAGGAACCATTTCCAGTTATCTTTGTTTTCTTTACTCACTACTGCCCATGCAAAAGGATAGATGCAGTCATTTGCATCTATTGCAATAGCACTTAGAAGTTGGCCTCCATGCAACCCCTTGAGGAAATAACCATCAAGCCCCACCAGATGTCTGCAACTTGCAAAGAAGCCTGCTCTCAATGAAGCTAAGCATACATAAAAGACTTAAAAGGCTCCATCCTCATCACACTTATTTGTTATTGTTGAAGCAGGATGTGTCTTCAACAATTTTAGCCTATAATCATACATACTCTTCATCTAAGATTCCTCATTACTATTTGGGATCCTTAGATAGATATGACAATGAAAAAGAATTTTAAGTATGTTAGGTTAATGGATATTATAACAGAAATAAGATACATTGAATGTAAAAAACATAAAAATCACTTCTGTGCAATGCTCTTGGCTCTGTAAGCCTTTATCCCTGTAATGCCCACTTCTTGGTTAGTCTTGACAGTTTCTATTATGCCAACAAGTTTCCAACTTGGGTCTTCCCTAATTTTTTCAAGGTAATGCCTAACTATCCAATCTGGATTTACATGTCTGTTATTATGCTCCCTCGGACACTCATGTTCCAAAATTCCTGCCTTGATCTATACTGTGCTATTGTTTTTCACCATTGGTGAAGCCCATAAGTAGAACGGATACCCCCTCTTACAAAAAGCCTTGCACTTTCTTTTTTTGTTAGGCTTGAATTTCATAACATATCTATTTTGGATCCCATAATTTCTAACAGCCTCCTTGAATTGATTCATGCTCCCAAACTTCATTCCAATTTTGAATTTAGGGTTCTTCATGTCCACTTCACGATTAAATTCAGCATATCTAGGTCTCACAAGGATAAATGACTATTTATCTGATCAACACAGCAATAGTCTATATAGCCAGCTAAATCCTCTATCTCACCCACCTTATAATGCATCCATATGGTGAATAAGTCAGCATCAAGCACTGTAATTAAATATAGACATGTCACCTTAAATAATGTACTATACATGTTGTGAAAATTTAATCTCTAACACAAATACTAACTAACATATATTGGCCTAAACTTAAATAATGTCCACACATACACTATCATCATCAACTGCAAATATAGACATGTGAACTTAAATAATGTCCTTTAATATTCTGTCCTAAATTTTCACCCATTATTGTCTACATTGCAGGCATCATAATAACAAGACACAATAGTAAATCAATACAAAATATATATAATCAAGGTTCAATCCCAAATTTAATAGCACACATCAAACAAGCATCTATGGAAAAATCCACACATACACTATCATCATCAACTGAAAATAACAACAGAAAATGTAAATCAAAATAGTAAAGATTCTATCCTAAATCATGATCATAAACAATTTTAAATACTAACAAAAAATTGAATTCAACATCCTAATAACAGTTATTCTGATAGATAATATCATTTCTTTCTCAAGAAAGAAGGTTTTTATAAGTCAGCTATTCTTTATGTCATGTGTCACAGAACTATGAAACTCTCCCATTTATTTACTATAGAAGTGAACAATTACTAAACTATAAACACAATGCCATCAATCCTACTAATATAGACACATCTTCTAATAATAATTGAGTTCAAACTAAATGCTTCTCATTCACCATTGACAAAAGACTCAACTACTGTTGATTAAAGCCAATGTCCACACATTCACACCATATAAGATTGTGATTTGATCATATATAAACTATGCTTAATTGAACTTCCTCTTCAACTCTGTTTGCTCTATTATGATATATTTATTTCTAAGTAATATGATGTTGAAAATCTGCCTATCTTGAATTTGAGTAGCAAAATTACCATCACAATAGATAAAACTATGCAAAAAACATCTCATTGTGCCCATATGTAGAAACATGTTATTGACTAACAACAAATGAGAATGTGATAGAACACTTATCCACAACAATTGGAAAAAAAATAATAATAATTCAAGCTAAGAGTTTCAATTCCGCATTTAAAAAAAAAAAAATTCGGGCATTAGACATGGCATCTAAATCATGCACCAAACAATCGATCATATATATATCATTACAGTGGACAAAACTTTGTTGAATAAAGTCTCATCATATCCATATGCAGAGACAAAAGCTATTTACAAACAACAAATGTGACATACCACTTCTGCATAACAACAACAATAATAATATAAGCATGGGATTCCAACTCTGTAGACTAAAAATTCAAACACATCTCATATTACATCCAAATCATGTGCAAGTCTAAACGCCATTACTACTCTTACTCTGATCCAAAAAAGCAAATTGATCACCCACATTATGGGAACTACTTTAGGCTCCAGTTGACCTCAATTGACCTTATTTTAGGGTTTAAGAGAGGCACTTACAATATTCCGGAGGTTCTTGCGCCAACGACCTAATTTTCCAATTTACTGTCATCTTCACAGCTAAACCTCCTTATGTCTAAAGTGAAGACCCCGGTCATCCACAAGCTAGCAATGGCTCTCTCCCCAGCTTGATTAATGCTGTCGACCTTCGTACCGCCACATCTTCTCCCGATGTCTCTCTCTATTTTGTTTTCTCTCCTTTTTCTTTCTCTGCCTTTTCCTTGCAAAAGCCCCAAAATCTACCCTTGTTGGGACAATGTCCATCTTCAACGTGTGGTGCAAAACATCTGACAAGGCCAACAATGTGGCGAAAGAAGAGATGGGCGCGAGCCGTCTGGAAAACCGGCCCGGCTCGGAACCAGCTTGGAATCAGCCCGCCGGTTCAATGACCTTAAACTTGTAACTTTTTTTTATTAAGTGCATGTTGGTCATGGAATTTGAACCCATGACCTTAAACTTGGACAACAAAAACTCAACCACTTGAGCTATAATTTATTTTTTAACATTTATTGAAAAAATTATATATAGATAGATGTAGGATATGGATCAAAATATTTTACATATATATTTAGTTTATAAAAATTAAGAGACCATATAATAAATTAAAAAACTATATAAATCAAACTATAAAATATCAAAGTATCAAGCAATAAATTTCCATAAATATTTTTTTTAAAAATAATTATTTTGTTAATCGTCCTTTGGCTCATAAGCACTAAGTCCCTACCCATGCACACTCTTAAATTCTCTTAAATAGGGGCACTCTTATTTGTCACATATATATTAGATTATTTTGTTTCAATTTATAAAATAAAAAATAAAATTACAAAAAATTCTTATATCAATTTATAAAAAAAAATACATTAGTAAAAAAGGAATATCTTTGAATAATGGTTAACACCATATTATTTTGATTAGTAACTTTTTTTCAATGACAACATAATGAGCACAATAATAACCCTATAGTTAGAGACCAAAGTGAAATCTAGAGCCAACCATAATTATTTATTATAAATAAGTTGATGATAACTTCAATTTAAAATAAGAATACTACTTGATATGTAATTTTTGTTGCACTTAAAAAGGTGTGCTAATAATTTAATTTGATAGATAAACAAATTAAAATGTAACTTTTTTTTATCCTTTTTAAAATTATTTTTGATGTCTTAAAATTTTTTGAGTTATTATATATTATTTTAAACTTTTTGTTGTTTGGGATTAAGTTTAAAAAAAATATTTTGCAACTTCTTTATATTTATTTATGTTTTACACTAAGGGGCGTTCACTTTGACGTAAGTGGGAGGAAGTGGGGGGAAGTGGACTGACTTCCCCCACTTCTGATGTTCTTTTACACTGAAGTGGGTTTTAGTTTAAAACCCACTTCAGAATTTTTGAAGCTGAAGTGGGGGAAGTGAGCCACATATAAAAGGCCACTTCACCCACTTCCACCCCACTGTCACACCACTTTGAAAGTCACGGAAGACCCTAAAAATTTCTCAGCCGTCACTTGGCATAGCCCCGATCCCATTGCTTGCTCTCGTTGCCTCCTCCTCTCATCGGCCGGAACCCCAACCCCAATCCCATCGCTTTTCTCCGGTCGCCTCCTCCTCCAGTCGCCTCCTCCGATATCTTTTCCATTTCCGTCAACCATCCTAATTGTTGCTCCGATCGAGAAGCTGTTGGGAAGAAGACATCTCTCTGAAAAGGTGGGTTACTTTTGAGTTATTTCTGAGTTTGTGTGGATTTGGTTTTTGTTTTAGGTTTTTTTATTGAGGATGAAATGTTTGTTTCGTGATCTGTGACACAGATTACTGGATAATGTGAGGTGTGATGGAAGATTTCTCTCTTCTTTCATACTTTTCATCCATTTTGTTATTATTATTTTTTTTTAATACTGCAAGCTAAATAGTTGACATAAATGTATTATACATGTTCACATAAACTAAAGTCTAATGTATAAGTTAATACTCTAATCTTGATGCACGGCATTAATTTAATGAGGAAGTTGGCATAATAAACACTTGTTTATTTAATCCATTTCAGTCAATATACACTTGCCTTGACTGGTCTTTTTCTCACTTCTTCATTTTCTTAAATTTTTATCTAACACTTGTAAACCATTTTCTAGTCTTAGAACAATGAAAATAGTAGAGAACAACCAATATGAATCAATGAAAAAAACCATTCCTTCGATTTTATCGGCTTATTATATCATACTATAATTGTAGTTAATTTTCAGAGGTAATTACAAATGCAACAATGTTGCAGGCCAACTTGGACTAATTCGGATGTCTTCATTCTCAAGCAATTATATATATATATATATATGTAAACATTAATCTATAAAGGTTTCATTTTAATAATAGTCTTGTTTCATTGTCTATGATGGCAAACAATGTGATGAAGAACTTGTTCAGTCCCTATGTACATACATTCACTATGTTTAATCTCATGGACCAACTAATACCACAATATGAACACCATATCATTCAAAGTGATTGTATGATTTACTTAAATTAATAGAGTATCTACACTGTGCTTTTCACTTTTAACCTTGTAAGATGGTTAACATCTTTTGGAACTCATATAGATGCGAGGGTCAATGCACATCTAGTTAGCAAATTTCGGGGCCGCAAGGGCATTACATAGAATGTCCTAGCAGCATGTGGTTATTGTGTTTGTGTTATGAACCAAGAATTTGTGTGGATGGTTAGAGACCATTGTTATTTTCTTATGTCATGACTATGTATTTGCAAGAGTTTGTATGGATGTTGTTTTCTTGTGTGGGTGGTTATTGTGTTTGTGTTATGAACCAAGAATTTGTGTGGATGGTTAGAGACCATTGTTATTTTCTTATGTCATGACTATGTATTTGCAAGAGTTTGTATGGATGTTGTTTTGTTGTGTGGATGGTTATTGTGTTATGACCTAAGAGATGTCATTTGTTTAAATGGATTTGTTTATGTGAATTTTTTCCTCAAGTAAATTTAATTATGTTTTCATGAAGTAGGAGACATCATTTATTGTCTTTATAAAATCTTTAAGTCCAACAATTTAATTTTTTTTGTCACACAATTTCATGTTGTATTTAAACCACATGGAATTCCTACTACATATTAGGAATTTGACAAATTTAAATGTCTTGTAATTCAATGGATTTGCTTAAGTGAATTTGATATCGTATTTCAAAAAATCCATAATAATGAATTTAATGTACTAATTAATTAAAACTAATGTAAAACATCTTGTTCAAGTTTTGGGATTACAACCTAAATTTGTGGATTAAAAAATAAAAATAAATAATCAAAAGACTTTTGAATAATAATTATAAATTTGTAAAATTATTAAATTATTGAAGTTTATGTAAAAATATTAAAATTTAATTTTTTTAATTATTTTTTTCACTTCCCTCACTTACGTAGAAAGAAACACCTTTTGGAAGTCCATGCTGAAGTGACACCACTTCATGCAAAATGAACACAAGAAGTGGAGAAGTGAGCACTTCCATTAAAATGAACATCAGAAGTGGGGGAAGTCATATGACTTCCCCCACTTCAAGAAAGTGGCACTTCCTACCACTTCCCCACTTTCCTCCACTTCCCCCCACTTATGACAAAGTGAACGCCCCCTAAAACAAGAAAGGTTTGTATGCCAATTGGTTAATGTGATTATCCCAAGTGGGTGATCCTCAGTTCAAACCCCATCCATGACACACATTTTTTGAAAGTTTAACAACTTAACTTGTAAATAAAATATTTAAATTTAATAATAAAGTATTAATAAAAATGGTAAAAATCCGCCTGGTCAAACGGGCCTGGCTCGGACCCGGCAGGTTCTATGATAAGCCGGGCCGGGCCCGGTTCATTCTGTGAATGAACCGGACCCGGCGGTTCTGCCGAGTCAACCCAGCCCGACGAGTCTCCCCTGTAGCAAGGGCCGGTTCTGGGTCTGATTTCCGGTGAACCACGTGGCAAGAGTACATCTGGTGGTCATGCAAGCAAACAAACAAAGTGACGTGGACATCCCATTGGCAAGACCTAGTGACATCCCATTGCCAAGACCTAGTGACGTGGACGTCGCCCACGTGGCAGCCAGCTTGACATGTGAGCACTGATGTATACATTTTGGTGGTCATGCAAGCAAACAAAGGTCGGAATTCAATGGGTCACTTGGCGCTTGAAAAGAATTAAAGTTCAATAACTAATTTGATGCATATTGAAGTTTGGACCCCAATTTGAAATAAGTCCAAAGTTCGGTGACCTGTACAGAAATTAACCCATAGGAGAAATCATTGGGAATGGTAAAGTAGAAGAGTAATTTATAGGGAATTGAAAAGTAATAAAAATATATGATGCAAAATTACTTGGTTAATTCTCTGAATAGCCCCTCTACTTTTTCAAACGTGCCTTTTGGGTTCTTATACTTTAAATTGTAACATTTTAGTCCCACTACTACTTAAATTGAGCCATGTTAGTCCTTGTAAATCCTAAATCCTAATTCTTATAGTGACTAACATGGCTCAATTTAATCAATAGTGAAACTAAAAGGTTATATTTTAAAGTATAGGGACATAAAGGGCACGTTTGAAAAAGTAGAGGGACTATTCAGAGAATTATTCCAAAATTATTTTCATCAATTTATTTTGAAGTACATTTTACTGCTAATGTCTTATAGATGTTTTTTTTTAATAAAAAAATCAATGGATAGTTTCATCCTAACAATTCTACTACTTACGTTCTGTTGACTGAATGGATTGTATCATTCTTCATTTTTTGTGTGGTTTAGTTCGTTTAGAATATAATTATTTCTATGTTATTTACTGTTACTTATGCTCGTTTTCTTCTCAATTCCTTGAAATGGTAAGAGTGGTGCTTTATTTATTAAGATTTTAAGATGTTTGCATTGGATGGAGCAGGTGCTTTAGGAAACCTATTGTTCAGCTAAAACGTCTAGTTTGAACAAAATGACAAAAGGAATATATTATACTAGTGACATTAACACTAATATAATATCATTAGCTGATAGACTTGCATGCATATAAACATGCGACCTTTATGACCTTTTCACTTCACGCTTCTTTACCACACCATAAATTCATTGTAGGATATTTTTTTTAGTAAATGAATATTTTTTATTATATATTTAATTCACATATTCATGGATCAACCTTTCATGCTTAGATAGATGATGAAAAAAATCACATTGTGTAAAATGCTTCTCGTACGACATTTGTTGGATAATCCTATCATGAAATTGCACTGGCTACATCATTTAGAAACAAGTGAAGTTGTTATTGCCATAATTGTTCGGCTTGTGCAATGCCGGAATAAAGTTAGACAAAACAGAAGTCAAATAACACGTGAGATACGGCTCGAAGGTGACAGAGCAAGAGATGAATTAATGTCACACTTGTTATCAAGTGATTTATGTCATAGTATGATTAGAATGAATTCTTCAGCTTTCTTAGGGTTGTGTGATATGCTAGTTAGAGATAGTGGTCTTCGAGCAACTTTGCAGATATCTGTCGAGAAGTAGGTTGTAAAAACACTTTAAGTATTAGGTCATAATGTTACACATCGTGAACTATCTTTCTTTTTTGGGTGTTCCCTTGAGACCACTTTCCAGTATTTTCATAATGTATTACAAGCTATAATAGAGTTTGAGGACAAATTTTTAACACAGATTGATGGCTCACAAATTCCTTCAAAAATATTCAGTAGTAATAGATTCTATCCATATTTCAAGGTAATCAAATATTTATTAAATTGCAAGTTCACTATAAATATGTCAACAATTTAGAAAAAAATATGAAACATATTAATGTCAGGATTGTGTTGGTGCTATTAATGGAACACATATTTGGGTCAAAGTTTTTAATGGCAAAGCTTCGTAATATCATGGGAGAAAGGATTATCCAACTCAAAACATGTTAGCGGCATGCACATTTGACTTAAAATTTACGTACGTGTTACCTGGGTGGGAAGGAATAGCATCTGATTCAAGAATAATAAAGAATGCATTAAGTAGACCTTATCTTCTAAGAATTCCATAAGGTAATTGTAAACATGATATAACGTTGTCCACAATTCCATATATACGCTCAATATAACAACAACATTCATTTTATTGTTAGGCAAATATAATCTTGTTGATGCGGGAATATTCAAGAAATCCACCGCGAAATCCACTTGAATAATTTAATCTTCATCATGCATCATTGCGTTGTGCCATTGATTGGACATTTCGTGTTTTTAAGAAGCGTTTTCCTATAGTGGGAAGTTTAACCGAGCCGCATTATGGTTTAGAAACACATAAAGAAATCATTTTTGCATGTTGTATTTTGCATAAATACTTAATGGGAGTAGATCCCTATGAGACACTAATTGCACAAGTTGATGATGAACTACAAGATGAAGCGGGAGAAGAACATCGTGCTAATGGGGAGAATAACGAAGAAACTATTCAAGGAGAGATCATTAGGGATGCAATAGTGGTGGAGATGTGGATACATTATATTGAATGATGTAATTTATTAGAGTATCCTAGTATTGATGTATTTCTTAGTGTTTTGTTTGAGTGCTAAAAAAATTGTATTCGAAATGATGCAAATTGCTTGCATTAATATTATTTGTACTTAAAAATCATGTATGTTTAAAAAAAAAAACATTGTTCAAGGCTTATTTTTGTGAATGCTTTGCCAATGCTTGAAATTGGGGTTTGATGAAAACCGCATGGATTTGTTTGTCTGTAGCATCATCCATACCAAGAATTCATAATTTTTTTTTTTTTTGGGAATATGGTTACCAAAACAAGGTCATTAAATTTATTTGATGCATAATGGTTGGATGATTTCAGTGGGTATAATTTCCTTTTTTAAATTTTTTAATTATATGGGATATGTATTTTTTTTTTTTGTTGAGACACCATGTTTTATTTGGTTTGATGGTAGGCATGTAAGTAAGCAGTGTTGGAATTGTGACATATATTGTGTATTGATGGTCTTAGTTTATTACTTTGATGCTCTCTTTGTTGAAATTGGCACAATTTTTAACAAGGAATTATCCTGATATAGTTTACCAGTTATAGTTTATTTTATTGAAGTATGAAGCAACCTAAGACATTGTCATTGGCTTATCTTGTTGTATATATCCTTAAATAATATTTAGATATTTGACACCTTTTACAATATTTAGATGCCTGGACTCACATCGCAAATCGGTGTTGTTGGAGTTAATGGGTTATCATTATGAATCACAAGACTAAAACGGAAGTTAGTATTTTCTTTTGGATATTCTTATCTTCATTTGAACACTAAAGTGATTTATTTTATATAATTTATCTGGTTGACATATTCTTCTATTTATTTTATTTTATGCTATTAGTATATGAATTTAATTTGCTTTAAAATTTTTCCAATTTATAAGGGTAATTACGGTGGTTACTACATTGTCACAAATATGTGTTACTCAATGTTTTGTGATGTAAGAACTTGGCTTTTTGTTATAGAAAATAATTTTCGTGAATGAAATCTTATGTAAGTGTGGATTGCTCAAAACAGGACTATTTCTTTCATTGTGGAGAACTTGATGTTAAGTGTGGATTGTATTATATGGACCACTTTGTTATTTGTGAACAAGTTGTTGTTAAGTGTGGATTGCATTATGTGGGCTGTATTGTTTTTTGTGGGCAAATTTATGTTAAGTGTTGGTTACATTATGTCGACTATTTTGTTATTTGTGGATAAATTGATGTTAAATATGGATTACACTATGTTAATTATTTAAATTGTTCAAATTCTTTGTTTTTTTAAGTGAACTTTGGTGTTGATTAGTCTATGTTAATTGTGTAAATTGTTCGAATTCTTTTTTTTTTTTTATGTGAACTTTGGTTTGTATCAATAATATGTATTTGAAAAGTTTTACCATTTATGGTTATAACTTAATTGTAATAAATAAAAATATATTATTAAGAAATTATGTTTGATATGTATGTATTTTAACATTCAAAGGGTATTTTTGTAATTTTTATATATAATTTTACCTTACTTTACCTTCAAACCAAACACAACATGGTTTAAAAACCTTTATTTACTCTATCTTTGTCCCAAACAAGGTATGATTTACAACCTCATTTATCATATTTTACCATACTTAACCATACTTTATAAAACCTTCCCAAACTTCCAAACAAGCAAAGCATTAATGTTTTCATCATCCTAGTCAATAGTGTCCTTATCTAGGGAGGCATCAGCATATTTACCTTGTCTAAGCATTTGATAGGTACAAAAGATCATACCAAGAAGAAATGCTACTAATAATCAAAAGGGATGTCATTTAGGATGGGGGTAAGCTTGTTAGTGAGCCTTTGAGTACAATTGTTATAACAATTTTTACTGTAGCTATAGGTAGCTAGCACTGAAGTTTTTCAGTCCACTACTGTAGTAGACCGGTACTGTAGTGACCTGAGTTTATATTTCTTTCTTCTTCTTCATTTCTTTTTTTCTCTTGGGCGATGTTATCCCTTGGAGTTTTTCCGGCTGCCCGATTCCGGCGAACCAAACTAGAAACTTCTTCCTCCAATTCTTATGAGTATCCTAAGAGTTGTGATTCAAGTTTTTATTTCGTATTTTACTCATATTTCACCATTTTTGAATTCTTTGAAAACCTAGGATTTGAGTATGTTGTGTGGATGGTTGTAGGCTCAAATTGAAGCCCTTGTCCTTGTTATTCATTTTTGTGAATATTTATAAAGAAATTTCTTGGTTAGGTGATGTAAATCGAAAGAAAACATTTGTATTACAGTACTGCTACAGTAAAATCGGCTCAGACAAAACACTAAAGAAATTTCTTGGCTTTAATGTGGCATTATTGTAGCATAGATAAACTTTGGTTGTTTCTCTGGTTTCTTTGGATTAGAGTGAAGCTTAGACCCTTAGAAATTCATTGGTAAACTTTAGACCTAGTTTTGAGCCAATCCTAGGATCAATTTAGGGTTATTTGTTAGAGAAACATAGGGTTTGATTTATTTTGTGCTAATTGTTGTTGGTGTTTTGTTGTGCTTTGGCAAGGAGGTGAAGCTTTGGCTCGAGGCAAGGAACCTGCAAATGATTAGCATTCGGGAAGTGAAATCATCTAAGTAGTGAATGTAATTAATTAATCATAAATCTATTAGAAGAATACATACATACATATATATATATATATATTATATTGCTTGAGTAAAGTTTTATTGGTTTTATACTTGAATTGAGGATTGTTTGATTTGAAATGAGTTATTTATTTCATACTTCATGTGTTGCAAGTATTGTTCTTAAAAATGAAGGATTTTCATGATGATGCATGTTTTGTAAAGTTGTAAATTATTGACTTTACAAAGCTATGGGTATGCTTGTGTTTTCTTCATTTCCTATGTATGGAAATGACAGTTGTTTTGTTGTGATTATTGTTCTAGCTATGGACCCTTCATTGTGAAATGCAAGTTTGTATTATTTAGTTGATGACATCCTACTGCAATAGGCGGTTTCTATGGCCAGCTTGTTGAGGTGGTGTGGAACACCGGTAGACTTATTGGTCTAGTTCAGGTAGGAGTGTAGAGCCATGACTAGATGTTCATTGAGAAGCGGGGGTCACCACACGGTGGACCGATGGGTCAACGTCAAGGACATAAGTACCTTGACGGCTCTGAACCTAGCCTCGGCCACGACAAAAGTTTAGAGAGGTTTCTAGATCATGTTGTGTTTCTTCTGTAGTGTTATATTAAATTTGTGGTGAGGTAACAAAGCTCGGCTGTCACTCTTAGGAGGGCAATCTCCCACAAATTTAAATTGGCGGTGAGCATTGTGTTTTATAGATTTTGAGACTTGTTATATATAGTTTATTATATATATGTGTGTGTGTGTGTGTGTGGAACATTTTTGATCTATTTGTAGTATTATAGAAGCCTGGTTTGATGTTGAACTTGTTTTATAATTTGGACACTGGGTTCAGTTTTTCGTGGATTTGATGTTGTTAAGCCCTGGTTGGGGTAAAAAGGCTTTCTTTGCACTATTTTTTATTATATCGTATTTATGATTACTGTTATTATTTTGGTATATTCTTCTAGAGTTGTGCTAACCCATTTACTGAGTGACCTAGGTTACTAATAAGTGCTTGAGTAAACATATTTCTCTATATGTTTTACATGCATTGAGTATCATTTTTACCATAGTTTATGTCTCATAAAGTGTATTTGGTGTTCATTTGTGCAAATAGGGTGTGAATACCTTGAAGGAAGAAAAAAGAAGCAAAGATAGGTTATGAAGGCATATTTTGGGAGTTTTTGTACAACATAAGGATCAAGATACAAGAGGAGCTCATGTACATGGAGGTGTGTGCCAACTTCCAAGAGAATTCAAGCGAATTTGTGAGTTGGAAGGGCACATAGGCAGTCACACTCCCATGTCCCTACTTGTGTAAAAAATGCAAGAGCTTCCTAATGATGATTCGACGATGAAAAGTCTCATAACTTACAACGTGGACGTGTGCCCGACCATGTGGTCTCAAGAGAAGAGTATGTGAGCCGTGTTTATGAAAAATATTGTAGCAAAGTACTGTAATAGTACTGAAGTAAAAACAGTGTTCAAGCGATCACGTGAAAATTCCACGCGGTTGCGTGGGAATTTCTGTAGCTCACGCGGACGCGTGAAAACTCACACGGTCGCGTGGAGGCACATAACAAACACGGTTTATGACTATAAATAACCCTTTTGCCCTATTCTTTGAAGACTTTTTGCTTTCATTTGAAGGGTGAAGCGGTTAAGGTTTGAAGAGGAGGTCTTTGTCGAATTTGGGAGGTGTTCTTCACCAACTTTGATAGATCTTTTCTCCGTCATAGCATCAAGGGAGCCTTCGGCAACCTAGCTTCGGAGAGGGATCCTTCTAGACGGTGAGCAACCCATCAAGGCCATCATCACGATTTGAAGGGGGTTTTATTCCATGGTTTTCATTGCTTTTCATTGCATTATTCTTTGTTTTGTAATTTGCCCCATGGAGGACTAAGCCCTAGTAGGTATTTGGGCATGTAAAACCTAGGATCATATTTTTGTATTAATTTACTTTATGTTTTCTATTGAATCCGAGTTTATGTGAGTTTCAATCTTATTCTCATTGCTTGTATGTCGTATTGATCCTTGTGATTGATTTGTATTGCTTGATTTGTTACCTTGGTGAGAAAGAGGTCTCCATTAGGGTTAGAACTTTAAGATTGAAGAGGGTTGAGAGGGTGAGTCATGAGATAGTGGAGTGTATCTTCTCCCTTCTGATGAGTGCTTCCTATCTCTGTATTCCCTAGGCTTTATGCAACCATATTTGGTGTGAGGCGTGAGATTGAGAGATTTCTCCGCGGGACCTTGTAAGGGGTTAGGAATCTTTCACCTAGAAGTAGGGTTAGATCTATCTTTAGGAATCAATTGCACTCTTAGGTATCTCTAGAGTTTATTGCGGTCATATGTGGTATTAGGTGTTGAGAATGAGCAATTTCTCCACCGGGACCTCGTAGGGGACTAGGATCGGTGACCTGGAGGCAGGGACTGATTATTCTTGGATTACCTCGACTTATTTAACTCGGTTTAGAAACATTTAGTAAATCTTACGCTTTGTGTTAGATCCTAGGGGGAGCATTGCCTAGGTACCTCATCTTTATTGATTGAGACTTCCCTTATTCTAGTTTCCCTTTGCTTGCTAGCAATTCTCATACTCTTGTGATTGAGTTCGTTTTATCATAATCTTGATTTTGATTAGATAATTGAGAAGTGGTTACTATTAATACTTTTGTTTCTTGTGGATTCGACTATCCGACTCACTAGGTATTTTATTACTTCGACACCCATGCACTTGCGAAACACGCACGCAAATTGGTGTGTTAGTTACTCACCCTTCTTTCCTCTTCCTAGCCTTTTGCAGGCAGTAGTGCAGTAGTGAAGCAGTGTGCTGGGCATCCACTGTCTGTTTTTATTCAGTACCAAGTTCATACATGTTATCCTTGAGCATGTATAAGTTATATTATGGCATGGATCCAATAGTGTGTTTGAAACACTAAAGGCATGGTTTGTATGTTTATCTAATTTATTGGAAACTTTATTGTACTTATGATCAGTACTGTTCTTGAACTCTACTATCAGGTCATGTTGTCAATGCTTCCCTTGCGTACCTTTGAACTTTTTGTTTTGTATATTTTGTTCAGGGTTGTTGATTCCATATATCTTTGTTAGTCTTGCGACGACTCAAGGGTTGAGTGGTGGGGTATCTCTTCTCGGGTTGTCGCGGCGGTTGTCATGTCTTGGGGACCACAGGTCAGGGTGTGACAACAATAGCATTACAACATGATCCTTGAGGTGAGATGGGTTTATAGAAATCATACTCATGTTTGACTAGCCCACTAACATTGGATCTAAGATTTTGGTTGGTGATATTAATACATAGATTGCCTAGTTGAGCTATTACATGGCTTGGAATTAATATATTCAATAGGGTCATGCCCAAGTGAAGTGGCCTTGGCAATTAAACTTAGCATATGTGGCTTGGAACCAAGTGGTATTATGGATCCAAAGCTTTGGTTGCATCATTTATCAACGTGACATTTCTCTAGGTCAATGAACGTGTAACACCAACATCTATCATCTCATCATCATTAGTCACATACCTAGCTAAAGGATGTCATGTCAGCACTCGTGTTATGGGAAAGATGTGTGGATTGTGGGGCCACTAATGTATGTTTAAGATCTAATGGTTGTCATCGAGCTTAAAGGAAAATGTGCAAGGTACTTTGGCTGAAGGCGACACCTCGAACTTGTGGGGTCAAGCCATTAAGACCAACTATAAAGCACCTTATATTCAGAGATGTATTCCCTAGGGGTCATAGTACTAGGATAGGGATGATGCATTGTCATCATCATTCGTGGTTAAAGTCATGTTAGGGAATAAAAAAAGTAATTGTAAATGGGGTACCTGACGTTTTAATGTGAAGCAATTTCCAGTAGGCAGTGTAGCTACCTAGCGTTAAATAGAGCACAACCTTTAGGGGTGCAATCGGAGGTGGCTTGCTAGCCTTTTCTAGAGCAAAGGATCTAACAAGATTGTTTAACCCAATGGTACGGAGCCTTTGCTTGGTGTAGCACTAGTGAGTGCCTAATGGGGATTCTTTGCTATCTCATGCATGGATACATCTCCACGTGCATGTCTTAGGCCTTGCTCTCCTTTGAGTTAAGGACCAAGTGGGTACTTAGGGGAGGTTTCATAATGACTCGTGGGAAGCACTTGCCTTAACCATGGTTGGAGGGAATCTTGTGTCCACATAGGAAAGGGCTTGGAAGGGATCATGATCGGCATCGTTAGAGGCCTACACCAACATGATCTTGTAGTGAAGTCCTCCAGAGTCATTTAGTTATATGAATGACCACCTTATCTTAATGTTGAAGTCAATCGTCATCCAAGGGGTTGTTGATGGGGTGGAGGCACATCAAGATGTAGAACTCTAATGTGATACTGTCCAGTATATGATCATAGACCAACTCACCAATGGGGGAAGTAAACACTACCAACGTGTCCAATAATGGAGTAGAAGATTAGGTGGGGAGAGAGAGAGAGAGAGAGAGAGAGAGTGGCGTGAATGCTACATGAGTGCTAACTCATTCTGGTTATATATTTGATAAAATTGTTTAATCTATTTAGGAAAACAAGCCAATTTTTATTTCACCCCGAGCAATTTAATTGTAACTTATGCCAAAAGTTTTGAAGTGACTTTTCAATTTACATAAATTTAACTTATTAATAACTATTTTTTCTTTTTAGAATAAAACATTGTTCTTTTTTTTTAGCTTTCTAGAGGTAAATAATTAATTTGTGAGGAAGTTTGAGGTCGGCTTTATTCTGAAGCATGGAGTGAGCTCAAGCCAAAAGATGAGCATGTGAGCCTTCTTCACATCCCTAATCAAACACAATGTAGGAAATGATTGGAAGTGAATTATATATATATATATATATATTAACAATGTGGACAAGGTGCCCCTCACACATTTTTTTGTTATTAATTTGCCTCAACCATGTATTGAAAGAGAGTCAATTCTCTATCTCTCATATGAAGTCAAATGACTTACCGCTAGGTTATTGCTGTAGTGACAATCATATATATTTGAGAAAATATTATTTTTGTACTTTTTATTATTATTTACATACATATTACATTCTCGCCTACAAGCTATATAACCTTTTTTTAATTATACATTGCATGTTCAATTCTACTATTTTCTTTGATAGGTTTTTCCTTGTTTCAGAATAACATACAACAACTAAACCTCTAGAAAAACCATAATTTCTGTGGTAATGTGGTAAAAGTATATCATTTCATCTGAAATTAAATTATTTAAATTAAAAAAAAGATTTTTTTCGACTGTGAATAACAATTATTAATCAATGGCACCCCTCCGCGTTTCTTCAACGCGTTACTTACAGTTGGTCTTAACGTGTTCCGGAGGTACATCTTAACGAATTCCTCTCAACGAAGGATGTTTCAAAATTTCAGCAAACCCCCAGAGCTTGGCCCTAATCCCCAACAAGAAAAGCAAGTCCATCTCTTTCTCCGCCCTTTCTCCTCGTTCTCCTCCTCTCTGTTCGCATTCTTCGATCTACTGTGATCCAACTCCTACCTCGTCTTGTGGGGTTTCTCCAATCCCTATATGGTTTTCCATCGATTCCAAGATATAGTGGTATATCTCGTTCGTGTTCTTGAATTTTTGAGTTTTGATAGAGGTTTTTCTGATGAGTTGGTTTCTATGGATTTAGCTTCCAGTCTAGGCGGTTCTCCTTCTGAGCTATTATTGGATCGGGACAATGGGTGCCCCGGAGGCCAACTGGGAGAGGCTGGTGCGCGCGGCGCTCCAGAGGGAGCGGCTGGGTGTTGGTGCTTATCGTCAGCGCGCGGGTGGAATCTCGGGGATCGTCCCGTCGTGTCTGTCAAATAATTTGCACATCGATGAGATACTTCGAGCTGCAGATGAGATCCAAGATGAGGATGCTAGCATATCACGGATCCGTGAGTTTCTCTCATTTTTTAGCGTAGTTTGTTTCTCTTGACTCTGGATTATGTTAGTTGATGCATTTTAGATGGCCTTGATTGAGTGGAAAAGGAAAAAAAAAGTACTTTTATCAGAACCCTTAACCCTCAAGCTCTTCTATTCAGAAAGGGGTTTGCGCAAAACTTTGTGTAGCTTTTAGTTATCGCAGCATGGGAGTGTACTCTTTGGAGTTTCAGGAGGATAATGCAGGATAGTCTTGGACTCATTCTACCTCTAGCCAATGACAATGTCAAAGTGAAACAAAGCCATCTTTTAAAGTAAACAAAAGCTTTTGGATAGAGTTCATATAGCCACAAAGAACCTTTGGCATGAGACAGTTTGCATGTGGACACATGTCTCCAGCCTACGATGCTTGCTTTAATTTTATATTCTCCTGGAGAATGGTTTAAGATTTATGTATGAGTTTGGGGAGCAACTGTGGGTTGCTCTAAACTTGTTAATTATCTGACTAAGTTCATAGTCTGTAACATGGCAAGTGCAAAGCATTAAGCATGTTGCTAAACAAAGTAGAATGAAACTTGTGATTTTTTTTACTTAATGCAGTATGTGAGCATGCTTACTCACTAGCGCAAAATTTGGATCCAAATAGTGAGGGAAGAGGTGTCCTTCAGTTCAAGACTGGTTTGATGTCTGTCATCAAGGTAAATTTATGGATTTTCTGTGATTAAATGCCAATCTATATGTGTGTTGCCAATGATGGTCATTATCATGTGGATTTTCGAGTGTTTAATATATTCCTTGGCAATGCGTGTATTGGTATAATTTTTCCCGACTGCCTTTTTATTTATTTTAGTTAATAGGTTGCCCTTTTATCCTGACATTTCAGCAAAAACTTGCAAAAAGGGATGGTGGGAGCATTGATCGCAGCCAAGATATTGCCCGGTTGCAGGAATTTTACAAGAAGTATAGAGAGAAGCATAAAGCAGATGAGTTGCGTGAAGATGAAATGAAACTTAGAGAATCAGGCGTTTTCAGTGGAAACCTCAGAGCGTATGTTTTTCCGAACCTTTTTTCTTCTTTTTGTGGATCACAGTGGTTATGTTTTATGCAACCATGTGCTATTGAATCTATATGTCCTTGCACATTTTTCTCAAGGAGGGCTGACAAATAGTGAGTAGCTTGTGAGAAGCTTTATTTCAGCTTTCTTATTAGTTATTATATAAAGAAGCTGAGTGTTGGCTTATTACTAAAAGGTTAATATCCAAAAATTAAATGGTATTATCCAGAAATATCTGCAATAGTGCAATCAATTTCAGTTACAAAACAATCCTGAAATTTTGTTCAGAATATTAGTATACTACCTTTTTCTTGTGGAAATGTTTGAATCACAAATTGAATAACATCTTGTACCTTAGGTAGTACATTTTTTTTTATTATTTGTAAGTTGGCGACTTTTTGGCATGCTTCTATGTGCCAATTACCTACTCTTGGGTTATTTATCTGCATGCAGACTGGAATAGGTAACCTACTAAGTTTTGGTGCTAATTTGCTACTCTCAACAGCTTCTTGAAGTAATTGCAGGTTAGCTGGTCCATGACTATGTGCTTATATGCATTTGAACAAATTGGTATTAGTAGCCTCAAGTTATGCGATTTATTCAAGTTAACATGGATTCAAATTCGAAATCAACATTTCAATGTTATTATAATAGTTGATTGGCATATCATTGGATGGTAGCTGGTAGATACCTCTGGAATATTATAGGTGGTAGATATGTGTTTGCAGCAAGTGAGCTCCACTATTCTTTTACATTACTTCATCATGTTATTTTCCAATGTTATTAAAAACACTTTCCTAGGCTCCCAAACGAGGCGAGCCTATAGTGCCTCATAACCATCTAGGCGATGTGCCATCAAAGAAGCACTGCTTAAGTGAGCGCCTTAGCCCAGGCGTAAGGCAAATAAGCTAGAAAAATACTGCCTTTGTTAGTTCTGTCTTTTTAACAGTTTTTTAAATGTTTTTGAGTAAATTATATTACAAAATAATAAATATAAGTTTATAAAGGAAATATAAATAATTATTCTTGGAAAGTGTAATAATTAATAGGAGAGAGGTTTTCTATTTTTTCCAAAGCAAAATCAAGGTGACAAAAGGAATATACAAAGACTTTCTAGGAGAGAATAACATTATAAATAATGATACTTGGAAAATGTAATAATTAAGGAGAGAGATTTTCTATTTTCAAAACAAAATTAAGGCAATACGAGGAATATAGAAAGACTTTTCAGGAGAGAATAAGGTTATAAATAATTATACTTAGAAAGTATAATAATTAAGAGGAGAGATTTTCCATTTTTTCAAAACAAAATTAAAGCAGCAAGAAGGAAATATATAGACTTTTTAGGAGAGAATAACGGTACCTGCTAAGCAAAACAAAGAAAAAGCTTTTAAAAAAAAGGATAACATTAGAAGAAAACCAGGGGAAAACTTGAGATATTTCACTTGAAAGATAAGGAATTTAATTAGGAAAGATTCTAAATTAGGTCTTGCATGCTAAACTTGAAAGCTTAGATTGTATTTTGTGGTTTTATTTTTATGTTTTTATTTCAGGCTTTTAATATTTTAGTAAATGATTATTATATTAATTAAAGTTCATTCTTATGCAATTTCAATGTTGGTTTCTTTATTTATTTATTATTTTTTTTATTATAGCACTTCATGTCATCTCGGGTGAGCGCCTAGTGCATAAGGTGATTTACTTTCTCATCACCTTAAGGGCGTATAACGCTTTTAATTACACTAACATAACTTTAACAGTTAATTACGGAATTTTTGGGTGCTGTAGTTGAGGTAGTTGCTGACCATTTTGTGAGAATAGGAAAAATAATTTTTATATTCATTAGGAAACAAGTACAAAGATATATGTAGAGAAATATTAGGGGTTTTGTGGTATGAGCCAAATATGGCCCATTAACCAATCTAAACTATAACATAATTCTAACACTCCCCCTCAAGCTGGAGCATATATATCGAACATGCTCAGCTTGTTACATAGATTATTAAAGACTTGAACATTTAAACCCTCGGTGAAGATATCCGCCATAAGGAACTGTTTAAAATTCTGTGCCTAAAAAAACATAATTCCTCCTATCGAACTTTTGTGAGGTACAATGGAGATTCTTAACTAAAGAATCATGAGACGAAGACATGACGACAAAGAAACAAATCCTTCAGTAATGAGACAAGGGTATCACTGGTGAGGGTTGAGGAACATCACCAAGTGCCCATAGACCAATGGGAACGGGGAGATTTTAACTAAAGAATCATGAGAAGACATTACGACGAAGAGACAAATCCGTCAGCAACGAGACAAGGCATCACTGGTGAGGGATGAGGAACATCACCAAGTGCCCGTAGACCAACGGAAACGAGGAGATTCTTAATTAAAGAATCATTAGACGAATATATGACGACGAAGAGACAAATCTTTCAGCAACAAGACAAGGGGATCACTGGTGAAAACTAAGGAACATCACCAAGTGCCCATAGACCAATGGGAATGGGGAGAGATGAGCGGCGGCTGGCGGTAAAGGTGGCGGTAGGTTGAAGGCTGGGGTTTGGAGTGGTGACAGCGGCGGCTAGGGTTTAACCCAGTGCTCTGGTACTATATGATAATAGGAAAAATAATTTTTATGTTCATTAGGAAACGAGTACAAGGATATATATAGAGAAATATTAGGAGTTTTGTGGTATGAGCCAATGTGGCCCATTAACCAATCTAAACTATAACATAACTCTAACACATTTAAATTGCTTTTTAAAATATGCTGCTCTTTTAAGTTTTAGCACTGTGACCTTGAATCTCCTTTTGTTGCTGTGTTCATTTTTTGTTGTGTATTGTTACAATATTTGCAGATTTGTTCTTTATTTCTGTTTGTTTAGGGAAAGTGGTGTCATTAGGGACCTTTTTGTACTTTTTTTAATGTTAATTTCTTCTGATTGGATATTATTTACAGTGCCTAAAAGTAGTTGATATTGCTTGACATTTTTGTACTACAAGAGCGTGGTAGTCAACATTAAGGAAAACTGACCATCTTCCACACCTTAGTAAATTTTCTGTTAGGTTGTTTGATTGCTCTATTTTAGTACAAGCAACTATTTTGAATTATTCTAACAGATTCAAGTTTTGTTCCAAAGAGCAGTCCTGTAGTACAAGACATTTCGGTGATGCCGTTGTTGCTTGATGTGTTGACCCCCTCTGATAGATCATATCATAGCCTCTTGCTAAAAAAAATAGGTATTAATGATAAAACTGTTGTAGAGTTTGATACAGAATCATTTGGTAGTAAATTTTTTTCTGACTCTTGGGTGTAAATGTACTCATCGTTGCTGCACTTGTTATGGTCTTGATTCATGAGTACAGTGTTTATGCCAAGTCTTATGAATGTGCAAGCAACTGGCAGAACCTGAATGCATTGTTTTGTAATCAATGCATATACTTTATGTCTTGAAATAAGTACTGAATTTATTCTTCCTCTGAAATGTTTGTTCTACATTTGGTGGTTTAGAGAAGAGGTCACTAATTTCATCAACTTCATTTTTTTTCGTAAAACAGGTTAGAGGACAAAACTTTGAAAAGGAAGAAGGTATTTGCGACTCTAAAGGTCCTGGGAACTGTTGTAGAAGAACTTACAAAAGAAATAGCCCCTGAAGATGCAGATAAGCTGATCTCTGAAGAGGTTTCCATTTTCTTGAAGAAAATTTTTGCTTTGAAGTTAGATGGGTTTTGTTCTATTCATTCTCCAATATTTGGCATCCTTAATTTTGCATTGATTTGTTCTAGGCTTATGAACTCTGATGTATTTTGTTCATTGTTTATTACCTTCAGATTTGTGTGTTTCCTACTGTTCATCTGAGAAATGCTTGTTATTTATTCTTTCAGATGAAACGGGTAATGGAATCTGATGCAGCAATGACTGAGGATGTAATTGCTTATAACATAATTCCACTGGATGCACCATCTATAACAAATGCCATAGTCTCATTTCCAGAGGTAAATCATTGAGTTTTGTTAGAAGATCATGCCTATCATGATAGTCATGTGAGACTTCTCTGTCAATTTGTCTAATGAGTATAGCTGTAGGTGAGAGCAGCAGTATCGGCTTTAAAGTACCATAGGGAGCTACCCAAGCTGCCAGGAGATTTTTCCCTTCCCGCTTCACGGAGTGCTGATATGCTTGATTTTTTGCAGTATGTCTTTGGTTTCCAGGTTGGTACATATGTGATGTTAAAGGATGTATAAATGTAACTTTAATATATGAATTGGATGCATATCAAATTACATATCTGCAACTTAAGTGTTAATTGAATTGTACGATGTTGATGGAATAAATTTTTATTGCATAATGTAAGTGTTGGTTAAATTGTATAATTTTGATAGGATCTGTTTCTTCTTGTGTTTCTTTTGGATAGTATACTGTTTTTATCACTATTTTTCTAACTCATGGTGGGAATTAGGATGCTTTCAACTCGCATATAGGATTAACTTGGTCAAATATCTTGTTTTGCTGATCACATTTTTGAGCAATGAGGAGAAAGGAGATAAAGTTCTGGATATTTTGTTAGCTCAATTCAGCTACATGAGTTAAGCTAGTATACTTCTGACTATGAGAACTAATACATGGAATGTTTCCTTTGAAACATCAATTATATGTACTCCCTAATATCATTTCTATATGATTGGTATGTGAAGTTTCTAATTAGTTATCTCATGGAATTTGGATTTCTGTACCTTGTTTTGTGTGTGTTGAGTTTTTCCCAGACAATAAATATAGTATTTTGAGTGGCAATCTTAATATTGTAGCTAATTCATTTTGTACAAAATTTGCATGTAATGATTATGTGATGCTTTTGTTTTACTTGTGTGATATACCTTTTAAGTTTTTACGAGCTTTGAGAAGATACTTGGAATTCAGTTTTTCCCTATCTTATTTTTTAGAAAGACAATGTCTGCAACCAACGGGAACATATTGTTCACCTTCTTGCAAATGAGCAATCTCGACTTGGGAATCCTGTTGGCACTGAACCAGTATGTGTTATATGAATTTTATTTTATTTTTTTCAATTTTGATGCTACCACTTGAAAAGTTTTTATTTATATCTTAAATGATGTTTCACAGTTCCTATAGTCAGTCAGTTTATGGAACATTAAGCTTGTTTTTGGCTACTTGATTTTAGTTAAGATATATATTCTTATATGCCATGTATGGGCTACACTTTAAAGATTAGTTTCTTGGGAGATTATTTTGACACCTTCTCTAGTTGACTTGCCTTGGATATCCACTATTGGATAGAAGTGATTGCATGGACAAGCCTGAAGTGTAAATTGTCTGTTTATAATTATGCATCATTTAACATGATAGAAATCTTGTCAAATATTTTCTTCAAATATGTTGGCATAAATTCTCCCTTGAATTCACATACATTCACATGTTTTACACAATATTTCTCTACAGATGGCACTTACATTTTAAAATATCATACCTACTTATATGTGGACAGGAAAATAAGTGGTTATCTAATACAATAATGTGCTTATAGTTTTGTAAAGATAATATGTAGGCTACGAATATTGATTGATTAGACGCATGTAAGTTTCACATAGTTGTTATGATGTGACAAAGGAATGAACTTGTTCCTTTGGTTTAGGTACATACTATTATGTGGGCTTTTTTGTACATTTTGAAGGTTGATGATTCCTTTTATATAACTAATTCAATTGTGAGAATTTTTACCCTTTCTGGGGGTCGGTGGAGTTATGTCCTGCCTATTGCGGAAAATTTTATTGGTCAATGATTGTATAACATAAGACTTGTTGCTTTTTGGTTAGGAAGGTGTAGATGCTAAAATTGCTTAAGATTGGCTAATTGTTTAATATTATGTTGTGATTCTAGATGCCTTTGGTTGATTTGGTTAGTTTGCGATAGACATTGAAAAATTTTCCTTGTTGTTTTGTTATATGTGATGATGCTAAATTTACTGCCTGAACTTTGTCTTTTCCTGATCTATTTTATGCTAAAGAAGTCTTAAATTTTCCTTTTTGTGCAGAAAATAGATGAGGGAGCAGTGCATATTGTATTTTATAAGTCACTTGAGAACTACATAAAGTGGTGCAACTATTTACCCCTTCAGCCAGTTTGGAACAAGTAGGAAATTGATCTATAAAAGTGTCTATTTTCTATAGCTCTGTCTTTTCTGTCAAAACAAATTTCTATTGTGCTATATGCAGCTTGGATTCGGCTACTAAAGAGAAGAAGCTGTTATTACTTTGTTTGTTCTTTCTTATCTGGGGGGAGGCTGCCAATGTTAGATTTCTACCAGAGTGCCTGTGCTATATATTTCATCATGTAAGTATTGTGATTTGCGAATTTGTTTAGCATTTTCTAAAAGACTAAAATGAGTCAAAAGGAAAATTATGATGTATATTTTTTCTTCATCTTGATGTGATATATCTACAGAAATAATCAAGTTTTCTATAGATACATCTATGATAAAAAAACCCACACTTTTCATGCTAGGTTTTATTAAGGAGGCATTTGACCCTCATTATATTAGCTCAATTAGATTCATAAATTGATTTATTACCTAGTTTCTTTTTGACCTGTTAGAACCTTATGGGATTTTTATGGTAATTTCCTGTGTGGCAGCCTATTTAATCTTGATTCATGTATCTTGAGATTTGACCTAGTCATAGGCTATTGCCACCCGAACCAGTATATATATAGCTCTCTATATATATATTTGTTAGATTTTATATTTTGTACTAGTGGGCTCTATATGGGTGCTACATAAACTTAGGGGCTTTACACCAAAAAGTCTCAAGACTTAGTGGCTCAACCCCTATACCTTTATATAAACCCATTTCACTTCTATGACACAACCGATGTGGGATTATATTTCCAACACCCTCTCTTAAGTTCAATTGGGTCAATTTTTTTTTTTTTGTCAGTTTGAACTTACTCAGATTTATACACCAGAGGTCTGTTTTTACCAGGACTTGTACACTACTTTGTGTCACAGAGGTCCTACACACATGGACTTGTACACTACTTGTGTCTCAGAGGTCCTACTCACATGGACTTGTACACAACTTTATGTCTCAGAGGTCCTACTCTCGTGAGCTTGTATACCACTTGTGTCTTAGAGGTCTTATATATATATATTTTTTTTAATATATATATTGGGCTTCACTATATTTCTCTGATACTATGTTAGATTTTATATTTTGTACTAGTGGGCCCTATATGGGTGCTACATAAGCTTAGGGGTCTTACACCAAAAAGTCTCAAGGCTTAGTGGCTCAACCCCTATACCTATATATAAACCCATTACACTTCTATCATACAACCGATGTGGGACTATATTTCCAACAATATTTTTTTCCCCCAACTCCTCAAGTCATTAAGGTTCGCTTTTGTTTTTGGAAAAAAGGTTTTTGCATCTAAATCATATTCCTAACATATTATTTGAGTTATAATTCATCAAGTGACTTTGTTGTTGAATTCTGTTGGAATCCTTTGTGTTTTATCTTTGAAGTATTCGTGCAGATGGCAAGGGAATTGTTGGAGATACTACATGAACAGATTGCAAAGCCAGCCAATAGTTGTATGTCTCAAAATGAGGCGTCTTCAGTGTCTTTCCTTGACCAAATTATTTCTCCGATATATGAGGCATTAGCAGCGGTAAGTCTGAATATAACTCTTCCACATGGTGACTTTTTAAGCCTGCTAGAGATGATTTATTATTGGTCTGACCACATTTCTATTGTTTCTATGTTTGTTGCGCTATTGCTCTATTGTTGGTTGCTTGAATGCAAGTAAGATAATTTATTCATCAATGCCCATTTTCTTGAAGGCACTAATTGTCTCTTTGGGTTTCATTCTCTGATTCGGAGATTTATCATTCTTTTAAACCCTTGCCTTTGACTTGATTAGTGAGCACTTGTTCAAACAAGGTGCCATCATTGTATTTATCTGAATCTCTTAATTTTGTTAGATTGATTTCTTGTACATGCACTGGGGTATGATCTGGTACTTTTCACAAGTGAATTAAAGAAGATTTAAAGAAAGAAGAAAGGGTTTGTGGAAAGCGTTTGGACATCTATTTTGTCCACGGTCATCTAGGATAATGAACTGCATCTATGTCTAAGCGGCCTTGCTCTTTCACTTTTTCCAAAATTTTGAAATGAAATATTGAAAAGAAGTATGAGTTGTGCTTGTAGTCCTTGTTTGAATTATGGAAAATTGTATTAGATGAATACAGTGCGACAAGAAGGTTTTTAGAAAAATTGAAATTAATGTTTCCTCCACTATTTCCTCACAAAACAAACAAAGGCCACTGGGGTCAATATAGGGTTGTATTGAAATAAGGATATATGATATCTCCTAGTCCTAATGAAAAGAGCATATTTATTATGCATGGTAAGATTGGTTTGCCTAAATTGCAGAAATTCAAATTTGAGCTATAATTTGATTTGTACATCAATTTTGGCTTTGGAAGGTATCCTAGAATCTGTATTAGTGAGCAGTTTTAACCAATTTGGCAATTCATCATTAGGCTAATTGTTTTAATCCTTCAAAAGGATCTAGTTTTGAGCTAATAAATGGTTCTTGCAGCTGTGGCATGCCATCGGTGACTGGCTATGACAAGCTTTTCTATTTTTCCTAACTAACATGGGCTTGGGAAGTGATGGTTTTGAACTATAAATGGCCAGTTTGATCATATGATGTTCATATAACTGCCTGTATGATAATTTACTGCTAAACCTCTTGGTTGAATTTTTACTCTGTCACCCTCTTGGATCAATTAGGTACCTTTGTTTTGGAGTATTAAAATTTCAACAATAGTCATTGCCACTTCTATCTGTGGCATTAGCCAACATTTTGAGGAACAGTGGTATGACTTGATGTTCGATATAATCGCTTCTCTCACTCGTTATATGTAGTCCTTTCCTCAAAAAGGTCATGCCTGGAATTCTTTCTTCTGGAGAAATGAATTGCTTAATGCCATATGGATTAATTACGTTTTTAGGCGGTATAAGTCCAGGTTTTTTTTTCTGTTTTATGATTTTATCAGCTCCCAACTTGAATGACAATTTTAGAGCCTTTGGCTTCCCCAAAATGCACTTAAAAGCTGGAGTAAATGCTCCCTTCAGAAGTTAGAGATATCAGATTTGTTTCTTCAGCATCCTCATTATTAGCATTGTTATTATTATAGCAGTAAATCAACAGATTTGTGAGCATTAAAGTTTTAACATATTTGGCTATTATGATTGTTTGTTGTGATCAACAAATGGGTAATCGTAATGGTTCAAAATTCTCTTACTAGAGAGACCTCCGTTTGATGTGTGCACTATAGTAAGCGTGTTACATTTTCGTGTTAGAATGTGGTTTTCTAAAAACTTTCTTTTTGGTAGTTTCATTGGGCTCTGCATAGAATGATTGCTATAAATTTGTAAATTCAGATTTTGCAGGCTAGTTTTGTTTGTAATTAGCATGCTTATATGATGGTTTGTTATAAATCTACTTTTATCATTTGATTTTATGCCCGTAAGGATTATCTATGCCTCGAGTGAGTTGTGTTTTTCTTTTCCTACCTTTACTGGAATATGGCCTTTTCATAATCTAAGGTTGGTTTGTACTTCCTGAAGCATGTTTCTTTGCCTATGTGCTCTGAAGCTCTCTTTTTAGACACATCGTCTTGTTGTTATTCTTTGAAGCATGCCGAAGTTTTTGGATGGATTTGTTCTAATTACTTCATTGTAGGAAGCTGAAAACAACAACAATGGCCGGGCATCTCATTCTGCATGGAGAAACTATGATGATTTCAATGAGCATTTTTGGTAAGTGATTGATCAATTTTTGTCATTAGTGGTGTTTTCTTTGCTTTACATTTGGTAATAACCTTTATATTTCAGGTCCCTTAATTGTTTTCAACTTGGTTGGCCATGGCACTTGAATTTACCCTTTTTTGCAAAGCCCAAAAATGAGGCCAAGGTGAGTGGATGCTCTGCTGTGGGTTCATTTGGAGTCAATTTTTGTTTGATATTGGCCTATTACATGATAATAGTTTAAGAACTTCTCTACTTATCGCTATCCTTTTATAGATCTGTTAAAATTATTTAAATCGGTTGTGCTTAAGCAAGGATTCTAATTCAGCAATTTATTCTGTGCTTTGAGTTGATGCACACCTCCCAAACAGGTGTTGAGTTAGTGTTGCTCCAATCTCACTAATTTAAGTTGTAGACAGCAGGCTTTTCTTCCCATGATGTTAAAGTGAGTGAGGTTGTTGTGTTATATATTCTCTGTCCATCTAGTGCAATAAAATCATTTGTTCATATCAAGATAAGCATATAGTTTTGTCAGGTATCCTTTTGCCATGCCATTGACTTTCATATGTTGCTGATTTTTGTGGGTGACCTGACCTTGGTTGTGACACTCTTCTGAATTATTTATTCTAGAATCTTTGAGAGTTGTATTGTTGCTTTCCTCTCAGTATATTTATTTGTTTCAATAAGTTTGATTAGCATGCACTTCACTCACTTTGTTCTTTTGGGATATGCAAAAATAAAAAATTGATTCTTTTGTGGATAGAAGTAACTTTGCCTTGATTGTAACTTTTGTTGTTTTTAAATTGTCTTGAAGGATATATCTCTGCCTTTCAATTTACATGGATAGGTCAGATAAACAAATTCAATATGGCATTATAGATCTAGTTGATGAAAATTATTTCCCTTGGGCTTCTGTGATAGTATTGAGGAAATTTATTGAAGTAATAGTTTTTTCATAAAGTTAATTACTTTCATAGGTTTGGCATTCTGTTTTCATTGGCTCATTTAGAAGAACTCTGGACTCTATTCCTGTTACAGATAGGTTTTTTGCTTAAGAACATGGGCATAGTTTTTATTTTACTTGGAAGTATATTTCAGTTCCCGTTTGTAGTGTTATCCTTTCTGGTGCTGTCAGTAAGATATGCAGGGTACGGGCTTAGGAGATCTGCTCTTACAGCATTTTGTATGGCATGTGTAATTTTTGTTTAATTTATTTTTTTTATCCGTCTAAAACTAGGCTGTCTGAAGTCTTTTTTTTTTTTTTATATATATATATATAACTTGGATGCTTTATTTTATAGTCATACATGCAATATATTCAATCTAATTGTTGTTTGTTTTCTTGTTGTGTTACAATTTATAGAAGATTTTAGCTAGATGCTTTCTAAATTGCTGAGTGAGGTTTGATACTGAAACCATTGCTGTATGTGGGTCAAAAGGTTATATTCAATTTGTTGTTGGTCTTTTAAGTGTGTAGTAAGGTTCCACGAATTGTTTAAGTAGTGAATAAATATCGTTCCCACAAGGACTTTGTTGCTAATTACCAATTTCTTACAATTAGAGTTATATAGACGAATCGATAGGTATGTGAATTGTAGAAATAATTAGCAATGAAAACTAAAACTAACAAAATTAAGGCTACTAATGGCTGAGATATTAATTCAGATTGCAAGGGCTTCTAGGATTAAGGTTCACCACAATGATAGATAAAAGACTTCGTATTGACTCTTTCTTGGTTAGGTTTAATTGCTTTGAAGGTGGAATACCCTATGATACTCACTATTTTCTTTCAGAATATAGCGAGGTATTTAACTTGGGACAACTCCTACTTTTGTGGTAATCGAATCTAATTTGATCCTTCAAGTTTTATGGCATCTAATAATCCTCGAGAAGTCATAATCTATGACTTCAGGTTCAATTCTAGGGTTTCCAACACCTTAGTTCACCTTTCCGTGCTTCTTTTGGTATCTAAAATCATGCAAATATGAGGGACCCAATTCATTCACTAGCATTAAGTACCATGAAATTGAATCAAAAGCAAATAAACATTAAGAAGTCAATACATCGTCAATTATCTAAACATTGGGCTAATCCCAATCCTAGAACAAAAGATCTACTCGCTCATGTTCAATTTATAAACTAAAAGTTTCATATCCATCATAGATCTAAACATGAAATAAATCAAAGAATAAGAAAGAAGAAACTCTTGATCCCACGCGTGATGTTCTTGTAGATTGATGAATCTCTCCCTTGATCTTTGTTTTCTTTCTTCTCTTTGATAGCTTTAGATGATCTCTAACCCTTAGAGAAATTATGTCCCTGTTCTCGTAGTCAAAGATCATTTTAAAATTCTTTTTATTGGCTTTATATAGAGGAGGGTTAAATTAGGGTTGCGTGGCGGCAAAGATCCATGGCTATGTTAGTTAGCACGGGCGGGTTGTGCTTCTTTTCGGGTTTTAGTCTTTTAAATTTTCGCATCACGATCCATGGGTGTGGTAGTTACCATAGGTTACCCGTGTTTCAAATAAAGACCAAACTCCACTTATCTGCATGTAAACTGATGAAGAGCAGTAACTTGAACTAAGAGTGAAATTGAACTATAAATATGGGGAAAGATGCATGATCAACTAAGAAATGAAACCTAAATCTAATAAGAAATATACTATAATTTATTACTTATCACTCACTTTCTGCTATTTATACCTTTATCTTCCTTTTTCTTAGTTTTCGCTTTTGAATAATATGTATATGTTTCTTCAGATTATTTTGGAAGTGCACATGTATATTCTTCATTTAATCCAGCTTATATTTTGCTGCTCCTTTATAGAATGTTTTTATTCCTTTTCTTTTGCAGGGTTCATCTTCTGCTGGTAGAAGAGTTCATTATGGCAAGACATCTTTTGTGGAGCATCGAACTTTCCTTCATCTTTACCATAGCTTTCACCGTCTCTGGCTGTTTCTTTTCATGATGTTTCAGGTCTGTCTGGTTTTGACTATTGTTTTATTGCTCATTGCTTCTTTTCTTTTCTGTATTTGTTTTTTTGGAGCCGATTACATTGTCATAATGTATTAGAATATTTTGGACTATGATCCTATTTTATGATTAGCTTTTGTCAACATCTCCTTGGTGAACATCTTGACTTAATAAACATGGTGCTTACACTAAATAAATTTATCTGTCTTTTAAGTAGGTACTAAGCTACTAAGCTGAATCCCATTCATGAGCTATGAGTGTGTCTGTGTGTACGTGCGCGTTGTGCTTGTGTTGAACCTGTTCCTTGGATGCTATGTTTGAACCTATATCAGTTGCTATTATTGGGTTCATCCTTGGATTTGTTTCTTGCTGTTTATGCCTTGTGGCAGGGAAAAACCACTTGACCTATAAATTGTTTTCTAATACCAGTGCTCAGATCTAGTTATTTGAATTCAGCTATTTCTACAGTCAATATTCTAAAATTTTATCTTCCTCTTTTGAACACCTTATGCCTATTTCTAGGCAGATTTATGGTATATGAAAATTTATTTTCCATATCTTTCAGGGTTTAACCATCATAGCCTTCAACAAAGGCCACTTGAATGCGAAGACATTAAAAGAACTTCTTAGTTTGGGTCCAACATATGTTGTTATGAAGTTTTGTGTATGTAAGTTCTTTGGACTGTATGACTAGTTTATTGTATTGGATTGGATTGTACACTTATTTCATGGTGTACGCATGAGTATAAACTTTAAAACAATTGCTAACTATTTTTTGTTGTAGGTGTACTTGATATAATGATGATGTATGGTGCATTTTCTACCTCACGTGGATCAGCCGTGACTCGAATTATTTGTCGCTTCCTTTGGTTTTCTTTTGCTTCAGGGGCAATTTGCTATCTATATGTGTGAGCTAACATGCATCCTTCTATCATTCACCCCTATTGCTTGAATCTCTTATTTCTTGAACTCATGACATGATTTGCAAACGATTTTGCTTCCTCTTGAAGTTTTTTGATATAATTTTAAATCTTGCTGCTTTATTTGCAGTAAGGCACTTCAAGAAGGAACAAATTCCACCATATTCAAAATCTATGTCTTTGTGGTTGGCATATATGCTGGAATACAACTGTTTATTAGCTTCTTATTGCGAATTCCATTCTGCCGCCAACTAACAGAGCCTTGTGATCGTTGGTCTATGATTCGTCTTATTAAATGGATGCATGAGGTTTTTACTAACCTTCTATACTATATATTTCTGGTTTTGAAGATTCAGAGTTACTGTCTTTTAATTTTATCCTCCTTTTAGTTGGGGGTGTGCCATGGTGATTATTTATTTTTTTTTTTTAGAAAATTTTCAAAATTGTGATTCTTTTCTGGTTTTTCACAGGAACACTACTATGTTGGACGTGGGATGTACGAGAGGACCACTGATTATATAAAGTAAGTTTTCATGTTTCTTGTTTTCTTTAGCAATGCTACTTGTTCGTAGTTCTTATTGAACCTGTGTATATGTCCTCCAAGGATGCTCTCTGTAATCCTGTTATTGGAATCAATGGCGCATAACATTTTGTCCCAAGTTTGTTGTTATTCAATGGATATCATTAGTTTATTCCGTTTTTGATGAGGTAGTCGTTTTTAAGTTAATTAATTATCTAAGATGATGTATGATTTGCAACATAAAATACAGTAGCCCAGCAGACAAGCATTAACATTTGCAGCTATACACTGTCTTGCCATTATAGGTAGAAATATTCTACAAGTGAAGTTCTGAAGATGCGTGAATGTTATGTTTTAACTTGACCATTTACAAGATGAATGAGAATGTTGATTGGTGGAGGCACCAATATCATGCTAACATACTTTTGAAGATGGTAATGCTTGGAGATAATGTCAACATTGTTTCTGTTTCAAATCTGCGAAATTTGATTAGTTGGATCATGAGAGTGAATGGTGTTAATAGCATATTTTGCTTAGTTACTGTTAGAATTTTTTTAGGTTTATGGTTTGATGGTCTACGAGTTTAGAAGTGAATACTTTAAGTGTGGTTGGTGATATGATAATGAGGGGGCCTTCTCGTCAAATATTGAACATACCCTTTTTTCTTCTTTTTTTCCTTGTTTGCCAAAATTTGATGATAATGAAAGAGTTTAAGCAGTATTTCCTAGAACTATCTTTTTCTGAATCACAACTTTCATCATACTAACCTTATAGTTGCCAAACAGAGTTTACTCTGATAATAGATATGTAGTGTTGATGGTTTAGGCTTTTGCTTTATGTTTCTCTTTTGTTTTTGTGTTAAATATATTTATTCTGATTAAGCAAACCCTGAGGTGATATACTTGTGGAATAATGATTGATATTCTCAATTTTTTATTTCCTGCTTGTATTAATTTTTTCGTTAGCAAAATCTATGTGTGTGTGTTTTTTTTTCTTTTTGGTCCTTGTCCCATCTGTTTCCTAGGGTGAGGTACCTGGAGTCATATTAGACCTCACATAGCGGGTGTTTACATAAGGATTCGAACTCGAAACCTCTTGCTTAAGCAACCCAAGTCTCTACCACTTAGACCAATCCTTGATGGTAGTATTTATATTTATCATCTGATAGAAGTAGTTTATGAATTTTGGAATTATGAGTTATTAGCTACTTGGTTATAATAGCTTTAGTCAACTGTGTTTTGCTGGACACAATCTTCTGTGGTTGAATTTCTAGTTTTTAGTTCCTATTCATGGTATGAGCTTGTGGTTTATCAGTTAAAGTTATGTTGCATTTTGACCTTTTGTTTGAAACTGAAGATGCCATTAAATTTTCTGATGTTGCAGATATGTGCTCTTTTGGCTTGTTGTTCTGGGTTGCAAGTTTTCATTCGCATATTTTCTTCTGGAAAGTATTATTTAAATACTTGTCTTTCTAATTGATTGTTTCATTTATAACTTTCTGACGGACATGGTATAATGCAGATCAAGCCATTAGTTGAACCAACACAGATCATTGTTAACTTAACCAGATTAGAATATTCGTGGCATGATTTAGTCTCAAAAGGTATTTTTTCATTGGTATAAATTTTTTGTTGTATGTTGTGAGTTTTGAGAAATGGCAGCCTGTGTTGAGGACAAAACCTCTATTATTTCTTGTGAAAAGGGTTTCTTGTATGTTATTTAGCCATCTGCTGATCAGAATATTTTGTGGCATGATTTAGCCATGTGTTGATTTCAGTCATTCCAATAAGCAGGTTGTGGGTGCCTTAAAGAAGCGTGGCAACCAGTAACTTCAGTTTTTGATTATTTTATTATTTGGATGCAGAAACTAGTTATAATTCGAAAGAGTTTATTTTATTATATTTGATCTGCTGTCGACAAATACGTAATTTGGTAATATTAGGTCAAGAATTTTCTTATTGCATCATTCAAATTTTGTCAAATCTTTATTGTAGAAATTAGTTTGGTGATTATGTTCAGCATTTCCATATAGAATTTGTGCTAACTTTGTGATATTGCAGTTTTATTAGTGTAAAGGTGTGACCTTGTCTCATGCAGTACAACTTACTCTCCTCATTTTCTTGTTCTTTTATACTTTGGATTAAAGCTTGATGACATATTTCTGGCTTATGATGTTTAATTTGATAATGGTGACACATCCCATTTTGGTTCCCTTGCTGTAAGATCTTATAGCTAGTGAGCTAGTTGTTGCCTTTGCTAGAATTTTTGTGGAAGTTGATCCATGAGATATCCCATTGAATAAATTTTTAAGAAGTCTACAATTGAGTATTATTTACCACAACTGTCACATATTTTCATTATTGGCTGAGAAAATTATGGTGAATAAGTGAGTTATAGTTTGATTTTTTAGGATCTGGACATACTTCCACATAACCCGAGTCCATGAATGAAGTCGAGTGAGTGCTTGATAAGGCAAGTTTATTGCTAATTGGGCCTTGTTTCAACTGCCGGCTCTAGCTTAGCTTCATGAATATCATGATTGAGCTCAAGGCCAGGTGTCTATGACGAATTCTGTAGTAGTGCAACATAGTAACACATGGGTCCTTGTCATATACTTAGTTATTTCTGTATACGATATATCTTCTTTTTATTTAGTTTGTTTCATGATGAATTTTACTTGGCTTTTTCAATGATGGTTTTTCTCTTCTTCCCTTGCTTGATGAGCTTCTATATTGAAGGTTTGTTTTCTATTTAAGGGTTATGATGTGCCAAAACTCATTTGTTGACTGCCTGCAGATAACCACAATGCTCTTACAATTCTTTGCTTATGGGCACCTGTATTTTCTGTAAGTGTTGGTGAACTAGCCACCCTTTATTTCATGGTCTGTATTTTATTTACATATTGTTTTTTTTTCTCAGAGAAATCATTGTATTTTCTGTTCTGTTATAATGTCTCTGAATTATTGCTGGAATGAATTTTTATATGTACAGTGGGTGCAACTGCAGAATATTTTCCTTGCTTTTCTGCTCTAGAATATTTGAATAATACATCTAATACCGGTTTTGCAGATTTATCTCCTAGACATTTATGTGTTCTACACTGTACTATCTTCTATTTATGGGTTCTTACTTGGGGCAAGAGATCGCTTGGGAGAGGTAGGTCTTTAAAACATTTAAGTTTTCTTGTTCTTATTAATGCATATTCTATTCTGCATGGTTTCTGCTCTTGTCTTAGATAATCTGCTGGCTGGAAGCAATGATGGCCTCTAAAAATCTTGTCTATTTGAAGTCACTTGTCTGTGTTCAGGCCTTTATAAATTTTTAATTCCCTCCTTATGTTCAGCTCCTTTTTGCAGCATGTGGTTTTTCTGGTTCTGTATATGAGTTCATGGTTTACGTGTTATCTCTCTCTCTTGTTTTTTTTTTTACATCTCTTCTCTTGATTTGCAGATCAGGTCTGTTGAAGCCATTCACCAACGTTTTGAGAAGTTCCCTGAGGCATTTATGACCAATTTGCACCCTGTTCTTCGTAAAAGGTGGTTAAAAGTGAAATTGTGAAGCTGATCTAACTCACCTGCCTTTCTTTAATTAATTATTGAATTAGTTTTTTTTACTTTAGTTTTTAATTCATAGCAATCTAATTTTGTTCTTTGATTGTTCAAACAGGCAGATGTTACGTTCGAATGATCAGGTAGCTTTGTTTGGGTCTTCAGTTCTTTATCATTTACAATATTATGTAATATCTTATTATGCTCTTGATCTTTCTGAAGTCTTTCTCTGAATTTGTGTGTATATCATTTTGTTCAATGTATGACATGTCCACAATTTGGCTTATTATCCAGCTTGAAAAGTCCATGTCTTACTTGATGCAGGATGACATCTTAAGCAGGCAATTGGAAATTTCTTAAGTTTGGGTGTCCTGCTACTTGTGCTTTTTTTTTCATCGAAGCCATATATCTTTATTGCATAATTTTCACTGTTTTCCAACATGTGTTGCATCATAGCCTTTGCAACGGCGTCGGTGTGCCGTCTTCTTAAATTGCAGCCTAACTTGTGATTTTTAAGATGCTAAAATAGCTCCCCTTTGTTATATAGGTGATACAGTCTTAGTTTGTTTTTTCAAATAATAAATTTCAGTGCATTGAAAGCAGCGGAAGAAATCTAGTTGAAGTTTGGGGGTTTAACCTTTAACTAGTGTATGTCACCTTGATGGAAAATATGGACTAGTCTGTCTTAAAAGTTTTATGAGGGAGTAATGAATGGTTTAGTTCAGCCACATGTTGCACAAAGGAATTGTTTGGAAAGTCTGGCGAATGCATTACTCTGGAAACCAATTTTCAAGAATCTTGATTGATGACGGGCCACCAACACCGGTAAAGGGACGATCGAACTACCAAGAGGAAGAACCTAAGGTAGGTTTCCTTGAAGAGGATGAGAGAGGTTCAATCATAGGAGGAAGACAGGATTTTTTTTTTTACCAATTGGACTTTATTTATTTGGAAGCACTGTACCACTTTCGGAGGACTGACTGTCCTACATGATGGCACTTTCCCCGCATTTGGAGGCCTGTTGGAACACCTTCCATAATAAGCCTATATCAAATTTTATATTTAACTGCTCTTTCAATGGTTCATTGTTATGTTGGGTATCCATTCAGATTGTTAGTGCCATGTTTCTTTGGCTTCTTTGCTGTGTCTTACAAATTCTCTTTAGAAGTCCTGATGGCAGACCTCCAATATGAGGATATGTCAGTAGTTTAGGTGCAACCAACTTTGACTTTGGCTTGCTAGTGTACTTGTGACCTCAAAATTTCAATGCACATTTAGAACTGAAATATGTGTTCTGATGCTGGGTGAAAAAGAATGTTTGGTCAATTGGTTTACAATTGCTTTCCAAAAGAATTGATGACCTATTTTTTTTTACCATAATTAATGCTATATTATTCCTTTTCTATTGAAGGTCCTTGAGTTGAACAAGTTTGATGCTGCTAGATTTGCTCCTTTCTGGAATGAAATCATAAAATGCTTGAGGGACGAGGATTACATCACTAATCTGTGAGCATGTTACATGCACTTGTTTATATTATATTATATTATCCTGCCACTTTTTTCATATGCTTCTCTATGTTTTCACTTCCTTTTTCTAAATAGTGAAACAGAGCTACTTCTCATGCCAAGTAATGCTGGAAATGTTCCTCTTGTTCAATGGCCTTTGTTCCTTCTTGCTAGCAAGGTTAAAGTTTGTCTATGTTCTTACTTGTAATTTGAAATGAGTCTAAGATATTGGATACATTTATTTTCCCTTTATTCAAACAGATATATCTGGCCAAAGACATTGCAGCTGAAAGCAAAGATTCACAAGATGAGCTGTGGGAAAGAATTTCAAGGGATGATTACATGAAGTATGCTGTTGAAGAATGTTATCATACTACTAAGCTTCTCTTGATTTCAATATTAGAAGATGAAGGTCGGCTATGGTGAGTCTTTTGGTCCCCACCTGATTCTATTTTTCCAGTAGTTATCTTGGATGAATAGCAGTTTTTGGCTTCTTTACACTTAGGGTGGAGAGGATATATGACGATATTGGGAAAAGTATAACGAAAAAAGAAATTCAATTGAACTTTCAGTTGAACAATCTCGCTCTTGTGATTTCCAGGATTCCTCCAATAACTGGAGTGCTGGTAAGATTACCATTCAATCTTATTTATTTATTTCCATTTGGGAGAATTCTGTTTCTTTTACATGTTTTTTTCTTCATGATATTAGTAAAAGAATTTATGACTAATCGATGAATTTCAAAACCCTCATTTGTCTAATGAATAGCAGTGAGAACAGTAGTTTGTACAAAGAAACTGAAAATACGTAGTTAGATATCAAATAATTCCCTGAGAATTTGTGGTCCCTAATCAGTACAAACTTCCTGTTTGTTGAGTTAGTCAAACTTGCAATAAAAAAGACAATTTATTGCATGCATTGTGCATCAACAACTTAATTAGTTGTATATGCATTATGTACAATACATATTGAGGTTTTGTTTTGAGATTGAATTAAAGTAGACATATGCTGGAAAGAAAATGTATAAGGTTAGGGACGGATCCATGATTTTTGTTCAATGTGGACAAACTAATTTAAAATATAAAAAAATAAAAAGCTTTTTTCATATAAAAATAACATACTACAATGTTAGGAATTTGCCGGGTTGTGAAACCTAAATTCCATTTAACAAGAACGATATAAAATAAAATTGTTGGAAATATAGTATCACATCGGTTGTGTAATAGAAGTGTAATGGGTTTATATATAGGTATAGAGGTTGAGCCACTAAGTTTTGAGACTTTTTGGTGTAAAACCCCCTAAGCCCATATAGAGCCCATATAGGGTCCACTAGTACCAAAAATATAAAATCTAACATGGTATCAGAGAAATATAGTGGAGCCACCGATGTGGTACAAGTCCATGTGTGTACGACCTCCATGTGTGTAGGACCTCTGAGACACAAGTAATGTACAAGTCCATGTAAATAGAGCTGTCAATTTGGGCCAAGCCCGCCGGGCCGGCCCGCCCCGCCAACTAAAATAAGGGGGTTGGGTTGGCATTATATAGACCCGTTTGGAGGTGGGTCAAAACGGGCCAACTCGTGCGGGCCGCAAGTTGGGGCGGGGCGGGCTGCGGGTTGCGGCGGGCTAGCCGGCCACCCTTAATTTAAAAATTATATTTAAAAAATGAAAAATTATTAAATTAATTACAAAGATAGAAAAGATAAATACATGTTTCTAAAAGGGTTTCTATGCGAAAGATATTGATTTTTTTAACATTTTGATTTTTTAAATTTTGTTAAACTTTACAAATTTAATAGGATTAAGGTAATATTGATGGATTGATGATTTTTAATAGTAATTGACGTTTTTCTTTTGTGATTAGTTTTTTGGATTTTGTTAATATTTTTGTGTATTGTGGCAAGATTATGTCAAAAATACAAATAAATATGTGAACTATGAAATATAATTATTTTTTAATTTTTTAATTTTTTATATTTTTGGCGGGCCGGCCTGCCCAACCCACAACCCAAAGTGGGTCGGGTTGGGTTGGCATTTGGCCGGCCCTCCCCTCCCCGCCAAATTGTGGGTTTTGGCGGACCGCAGGTCGGTCCGCCCCGTCAGCCCGAATTGACACCTCTACATGTAAACAGACCTCTGGTGTACAAGTCTGTGCAAGTTCGACCGAGTTGAACTTAAGGGAGGGTGTTGGAAATATAGTACCACATCGGTTGTGTAATAGAAATGTAATGGGTTTATATATAGGTATAGAGGTTGAGCCACTAAGTCTTGAGATTTTTTGGTGTAAGACCCCTAAGCCCATATAGAGCCCATATAGGGCCCACTAGTACCAAAAATATAAAATCTAACAAAAATAAAAGAGTCAAATAGAAACAAAACACCAGAATTTATACAGGTTCATTCTTATATAAGCTACATCATGTTTCATGCTATCGCTGTAGCATGAGCATCCACTATGAAGAATTATTCAAGAGTACAAAATTACACCTTCGCACTTTCTGTTGGTGTGTCAACATCTTCAAGAATACTCGAAGGATTTTTGAATAATTTTATTCAAGAACTATCACACTCATTTCCCTTTGTTTTCTCCCTTGTTCATAAGAACTCTTATGAACTTATACACACTTCGACATCCAAATATCTTCCCCTTTTATAGGCTAAGATTTTGGATAAAAACAACACATAGGTGGCTCTAATTACACACAAGGTTGGCTTCAAAGTCAACAATAATGGCTAGCAACCATTTACATGAGTGATCATTATGAACACATGGGCAATTAGATTTATCTTCATTTTTAACAATCTTCCACTTGATGATAAATCAAGTATTATGTCTTCACTATAGCGATAACAACTACACTCTATTAATGGAGAAGACCTATTGAAGTTGCGCACAACTTCACAACTTCTGGAGAGAAACAATTTTTGTTAGCATATTTGCTGGATTCCGACTCCTAAGGTTTTTTTCCAATAGTAACATTTCATCTTCCAAGACTGTTTTGATGTAATGGTACCATACCAGAATATGCTTTGTTCTGGCATGATTGACAAGATTCCTTGCCAGGTGTATAGCACTTTGACTGTCACAGTATTGTTATATATAGCAATTGGTTGTAAAAATTATTTTTTAAATCATTAAGTATTAAAATAAATTCATTAATATAAATAGATATTTAACTATTTGTTAATATCATTAATTAACAATTAATTAAATATAATAAATAATTATTTAACTTTAATTAAGAAAATTAAGTCATAATAACCATTCATATCAATTATTATTCACTTTAATTACAATAATTAAGTATTAAAATCAAAACAGTTCACTTTAATACTATTCATTTTATTTATTATAATTAATATTGTATTTAAGTGTTTTTGGACTAATTATTATAATAAATTATTTAGATTAATAGATTTATAATTATAAAAAGTGAAAGGGTAAATGGGTAATTTACCCATCATAGCTCTTCACTCCTCTCCCACTCCCCTAAAAAATGAGAGGCATAGGAATTCCCCCCCATGCCTCTCCCACTCCATGCCCATGCCTCTTCCACTCCCATTACTCCACATCCTAACAAAGGCTTCCTTAATGTAAGCAGTGATTCCCATTCCTTTTCTTCAAACCAAACACCCCCTTAATCAGTAGAGGGTAAGCATTCCTTAGATAATTTAAAATGTTCTGCTAATGGAGTACTCATCAGCTTAGCGTTCTCCATGTGAAATTTGTTTAATACTTTCTTCACATATTCTTCCTGTGACAATGCTAAGATGCCATTCTCTCTCAATCAAAAATAGACTCATACCTTTCTCCTTGAGTCCTCAATTAAGGTTATGTGGTAGTTGGAGCCTCCAAGAGAAGCAGCTACAGAATGGCCCCATACATTTGTATGCACCAACTGTAACTTTGTAGACATTGGTTTGACATCTTCTTTTGAAAAGCTCACATTCTTTTGTTTACCATAGATATAGATTTCATATAACCTGTGTTCAACAATTTTCAAACCAGGTAACTTCTCATTTGAGTGTAATATTTTCATTTCTTTTTCACTCGTATGGCCTAACCTGTTGTGCCATAGTTCTGTTTTGCTAGCAACGTCAGCCACTGCAACCATGTCTCTTCAATTGGAGTTAGTGCATAGAGAACTAGCTTTGGTTCCATGAGCAACTACCATGGCATCTTTACTAACCTTCCGGATACTATCATTGAAGGGTAATGCATAACCTTCATCATCCGACTGTCCAACAGAAATCAAGTTTCTCATTAGTTTAGGTACATGCCTTTGTGAATCTTCCAAGTTGAACCATTTGCCATCTTTAGGCTGATATCACCTATGCTAGTGATATTCAAAGGTTCTTCATCGGCGAAATACGCCTTTCCATGATTACCTCTCACATTTTTCTAAAATGTTTCGATTTGCAGTAGTGTGGAAAGAAGCCCCCGAATCAATTACCCAAGAGTCATTAGTACAATTAACAGATAGCAGGAAAGCATCCTATACCTCTTTAGTTGCAGCATTCACAACATCTTGATTCTTGCCATCATTCTTTATAGGGGCTTTGCAATTTCTTTTCAGATACCCTGTTTTACCACAGTTCCAACATTGAAGTCTACCATTTCTAAATTTACTTCTATTGTTTTTTGACCTTCCTCTGTTGCCTTTGTTGTTATTCTTGTCAAAGCTTCTGCCTCCATCAATATTTAAAGCAGAGCCACAAATAGTGGCTTCCTCAGAGTCTTTTCGGTGAATTTCTTTTGCAATAACTGCATCTTTGATTTCTACAAATTTTAGCTTAGCACTGCCTAAAGAGTTAGAAATAACTTCTTTCATTGGTTCCCAATTATTAGGCAAAGGTGTAATGCAAGAGCACGCATCTCATCATCAAACCGAATCTCCACAGATATCAACTGATTGACTATATAGTATTGAAAACGCACCTTTTGTCATTTTCAAGTTGAAGAGTTTCTTGACAAGATGTTTCTTGTTGTTTGCATAAGGATTTTCGTACATGTCAGACATAGCCTTCATCATGCCTGATGTGGTTGTTGTCACGGCTTCTAGCGACCCCTTGGTCACACCATGCGACAATTGACTATATTTACTGGGAACCAACCCAGCCTAGGCCCAAGAACCAGCCACACACATGCAAAATACAAGCAATCACACATACAAAACAAGGAAATGAGAGAAAAGATAAACTCTCTTTAAATGATGCCAAGATTACACTATGAACCATAATAACAAAGCCAAGACCTTCATCCAACCCTAAGGATGAAGAGGAACCAAGCTCATCACCAAGAGAACTCTAACCTAATCCCCGGGACACTAAAAGATACAAGGGATATATATATATATATAGTCCATTCGCACCCAATGAACGACTAGGATAAGAGCAATCCAAAGGCCCACACCAAGAGCAATCCAGCAATCCTAAGGCCCACACCAAGTCAATGGTCATGTCCAAGAAAACACGCCATCACTCTCAATGCTACAGTGCCCAACAGTGCTCATCCATATCCCTTGGAACAGTATAGACCACTCACTAGAACAATGCTGATCAGCTACTGTGCGCCAGCCTTATGCCAGGCCGCTCCCTCTCGGTCCTGTCCGGTATTATACCGTGCTAATCTCCTGGTAAAGGCTCTTGGTACCACCCAAGCGCATCCATGCTATTTTGGCTCATAGCTGAGCAAGAGCCCACGTTCTGCCCACCCGATCAAGCTGATCGACCGAGTCCATGATCGATCGTACTACGTGTGCTTACGCTTGACCCGGCTAATTGGCCCATACTTAGCCAATTTTGGGCCCCATGACCTATGACCACACGATCACCTGGTAACTCGGTTGAGATCCCTCGGGCACGCGCATCGTGACCCGCACTGCGCGGCAAGTCCTCGGTAACTCGCGGCACCCCGCCCGCATACCGCTTGCTCGGCACTCCTGGCTAGAATCTTTGATAATGTGTGGCCTCAACCACACATCGAATGATCAGACAGGCAATATCGACTTAGACTTAGATTTTGGCCAACCTTGGCTTTATCGGCCATCCTTCGCCGAGCGTGTAAGGTAGAACCCTTATAGTTGTCTCCTTCACTACATTGTGAGCAACAATTTTTGAGAGGGTAAGACGGATAACCCTTGGCACTTGCCTGAAAATGAGCTTCCATTCTTCTTCCTTAATAGTTTTTTGTTTTGTTCCCAATGGTAGATGCAGTTTCTTACTATATAGATGGTCTTCAATCTGCATCTTCCAAAAGTCAAAATCTATGCCATGGAATTTTTCAAATCCCAAGGCAGATCCATCTTCATTAGATATAGTTCTTCTCAGCAACTAGGCTTTGGTACCAGTTGTTAGGAATTTACCGGGTTGTGAAACCTAAATTCCACACAACTAGAATGATATTAAATAAAATAAAAGATACAAATGGAAACAAAACATTAGAATCTATACATGTTCACCCTTAAATGGGCTACGTCCTATTTCCTACTATCGTTGCAGTGAAGAATTGTTCAAGAGTACAAAATTACACTTCACACTCTCTTGGTGTGGCATCACCTTAAAGAATACTCAAGGATTTTTGAATAATTTTACTCAAGAACTATCACTCAATCCCTCTTGATTTCTCCCTTACTTGTTCATAAGAATACACACATTTCAACATCCAACGATCTTGCCCTTTTATAGGCTAAGATTTTGGATAAAAATAACACATGGGTGGCTCTAATTACACACAAGGTTGGCCTTATAGTCAAGAATAATGGCTACCGACCATTAACATTAAAGTTTTTTTTTTTCACTATAAACACATGGGCAATTAGATTTATCTCCATTTTTAACATACAATTGCTCTTTATGTATTTTGATACTTTGAAAATAGTGCAGGGTCTTTTCATTATCATCGTTATAAAATATAATTTTTTTCCTATATGTAATCAAACAATCATTCATCCATGAATTTCCTATTTGGTTGTGCAAGCGATTTTTCACAATCTTTGTAGTAGAAAAAAGCTTTTTCAACTAATAGGCTCAATAAGCATGCGGCTATTGTTCAATCACCGGATCCAACAACCAAGGTCAGGAGACTCAGGACTAAGGTGTACAAGTCTTAAAGACGAAAAAGGGCAAAAGTGATGGATTTGGACGATTAAAGAACGGGGGCGAATGTTTTGTTTTTTTTATAAAAACCTTTGAGTAAAAAGTTATTTCTCTATTATTATAGGTCAATACAAGATTTAATTAGCTTTTGTTAAATTAAACTTTTTAAAATAATGTTTTCTCGTATTACCTTTGAAAATTCTCTAATTACTCATAAGTATGTTTTATTTTTCAATTTTAGTGGGGGCATACTAAAAAAATAAAATTTTTTTTACCCAATGCATAATAGGCTTCTCAAGTTTTAGTGGGGGCAATTGGCCCCACTGCTCTATGCTAGATCTATCCTTGTTTGAGGTTGAGAGAAAAAGCTGGTATGAGGTGATTAAAGAAAAGAGTTTATGGGGTTGAGAGAGAAAGATGGTATGATGTAATTATAAGAGAGCTCACATGATTTAGAAAAAGAATGTGGTATGAAAAGGTACAAATGGAAAGTGGATGTCATACATAAGAGGAATGTGTAAGGTTGACAAGAAAAATGTCGGGAGTGGGATAGTGAGAGAATGGGGATTTGACACCGAGACTGGGATACACTTTGGGGGTGTTTGGCTCATGGATTCATGCCTTAGGAGTGGGAATGGCATGCACCCATGATGCTTAAACCCATGTTTGGCACCTAGGAAAGGAGTGAATAGTAGGTTGTCATGGGAATGAGATGCATGCATGTGGGGCATTTCCAATCCTCCCAAAATTGGGGGGCTTTGGATTCCTTAGTAATGAAATGACTATTATACCCTTTCTTTATAATAATAAACCATATTATTTATTTATTTATTTATCTAATAAACAAATAATTGTTAAATTATATTAATTGGTTGAAATAGTTAATTGCAATTAGAAGAAATAAATAACATATTAAAAATATTAAATAACAATAAAACACGTTATTTATTTATTAATTAATATAACAAACATGTGTTACGTTATATTTAATTAGTTGTAATATTTCATTTTAATTAATTAAAATAAATAATAATAATAATAAATCATGCTAAAAATAAGAATGGGCCCTTTGTTCTTTGAAATACTATTGAGATACCCACATGATGATAATCCAAGTTTATTGCATGCTATCGCTGTTGGAATGACTTTCCGTGCCATGGTAATTTGATTGTCCATGCAGATGCTTGGGAATGCTAAACCAATTTTGGCTAACCTTCCCGTTCCCATTTGGATGCCTAATAACTTTTCAGGATCGACGTGCTTATGATGACCGGCTTGGTTCAGTAATTTTCTATGATATATTTCTTACGTTTTACAGAAAGGGGCTGAATCTGCTGAACAAACTCAAGGAGCTGTGAAAGCGTTACAAGATCTTTATGATGTGATTCACCATGATTTTCTTTCTCTCGATATGAGGTCTGCTCCGAATAACTTATGTTTTCTATCTGTATATCAATGTAACATTCTATAGTGGCTAATCAAATTTGTACCTTTTGAAGAGAAAATTTTGAGGAGTGGAGTAGGATTTTTAAGGCGAAGGCGGAAGGCCGCCTCTTTACCAAGCTAAAGTGGCCTACAAATCCTGAGTTGGTATTATACTAATTTTTGTTGGCAATTCCCTTTTTCTTCATGTCTTCTGTGTCAGCTCAGCATTTTCGAAGTCCCCATTTCCCATCTTTCACTAATTTGATGTTCGGTTAGTATGGTTTAAAATTATATTATATATGCATTAACTTTTGCAGAAAGCATTGATCAAGAGATTGCATTCACTTTTGACAATTAAAGAATCTGCTGCAAGTGTTCCTAGGAACTTGGAGGCGAGACGGAGATTACAATTCTTTACCAACTCTCTTTTTATGAAAATGCCAGCAACAAAGCCTGTTTCTGAAATGTTGTCATTCAGGTGCCAGCTGCTGCCATTCTATATGATTTTCTAACTTCACTTTGCTATTTGTACTTTGGAGAAAGTTCCATTGTAGACAAGCATTCTTTTTCTAACACTATCATTTTCTGTTGCAGTGTTTTTACTCCATACTACTCTGAGATTGTGCTTTACAGTGATTCTGAACTTCAAAAGAAGAATGAGGATGGGATATCTACTCTATTTTACCTTCAGAAGATTTTCCCTGGTTGGTTTTCATATGCAGAAATCTAATGTATTTTTTAACTATTAAACCGCTAGTGTAAATGGAGTAAGAGACCATGTGTGGCCGCGATTTTTTCCCCAAAATTTGTTTGTTATGGCCGCGAGTGCCTATAGGTCTCATAGATTCTCTGAAGCTCTTTAATGAGGTGCTGTTTGTGCTTCTTTTTTTTTTCATTTATTGTTAATTCATATCTTCTTCTTTTAATAATAATAATAATAATAATATTATTATTATTATTATTATTATTTTGTTTATTTATTTCTTTTTGTTAGTTATGTATTTTGATTAGTTCAGCCGGTACGAACTAAACTGCTTTCGTAGACACTTGCCCTTATTCTTTTATTACTGGAAGACCTATTAAAGCAAATTACATGATTGTAGTTGCACCATGAGCTTATGGAATCTGTCTTGAATGATTGAATCTATAAGCCCTGGGTTTGTGAAGGTTGTTATCATAACATCTGGGGACTTACTAGTGGCTGTAAAATTAGGCGTGTTCAAAAGTTTTGAGCGTAGAGGAAGACACAGGAACATAAAACTTTCTTTTTACATTAATTATATCCATGAGGCTATGGAGCCTTGGTTTCCCAGCAAAAAGCATATCGTCTTTGATTCGAGACAGATTTTATACTTGTTTGGCAGACCAACAGTCCAAACACAAATAGAATGACTGAACTAGCACTTGGCAACAATCTTTGTTTCATTTTTGTTTTCTGTAAAATATCCTAGAAAGTTCAGGAATACAATTTATAAGCAGAGCATGTTTTGTACTTGTTATTGTTTTAAAGATGAAATTTACCAAGTCTTCATCACAAAAATGCTGTTGTCATGATGATCAGATGAATGGCAGAATTTCCTATCCCGCATTGGCAGAAAGGAAGATGCACGAGACTCTGAACTTTTTGGTAATCCAAGTGATATGCTTGAGCTTCGATTTTGGGCTTCTTATCGTGGGCAAACCTTGGCGCGGACTGGTATGCTATTCTTATGTCTTTCATGTTTGATTGTGGACCAACTGTTTTAACATTCATCTTTAAATTCATGAGCACTGTAATAATTATTGCCAATGCTAGTTTCTCATATTATACTTTCAGTAGGCTGTTTTGTCTAGTTATTACTTTGATAGAGTCTGTGGTTAAAATTTGTTTACCTTTTCATTATCTGCATATTGACTTGGATTTAGCATATTGATCCTCTTGGTTATTTACTATTTAATTTTCCAATTTGTTTTTATTAGTAACACTGGAGATGTTAGTACTTGGATTTTATGGGAAATAATTTTTTTGTTAAAAACACAGATGAGGCTTCTTGATTGAGCTTTAACATGTCTTCCGGGCAGCAATATTATTGGTTTGGCATTGGTGATTAATTCTGCTGTCCTGGTTTTGATCACTTGTAGTCTAATCTGCTTGGAAATAACATTGGATTATGTTCTTTAGTGACAAGGCATGGTTTAACATCTTGTGCTTCTGTGTGAAAATCCCAAAATTGATGCTTTTGGACATATTCTTCTCTGGAGGGTTCATTCCTGGATCTTGTCCTACTAATTGCTGTAATGGTAAATAATAGTTTTTCTTTAGCATTTGCTTTCAATGACTTTTCTCAGCCATCAATAAATTATTAAAAAGCTATAACCATCTGTTAGAGAATAAGTTAACATTGGGCGGTTCCCCATTTTGAACTTCTTTTAAAGTAAATTTGAATCTGGGGAATGGGGTTAAATATATCCTGTAACTATAAGGAGATAGAATTTCTTGTTTCTAAAATTGAGACATGATAATTTTTCTAGATCATGGCTATGATGTGAACTGTTTCAAGCATTTTATGTTTTTGAAGTTCATAAAGAAAAATATCATGGTAGGCTATTACCTTAGCCTTGTGGTTCAAGCCTGAGTTGCAGCAGAACGAAAGAGCCCATTCAGTTATGAAGTCCTTTTTGAGGTGTATGGACCCTAATTCAGTACTTTTAATGTTTTTAATTGGAGAAGGAAAGAAGAGAAAATCCCTTGAGTTGATTGTTCACTAAACGGTGTCTTTTGGTAATGGTTTGAAATTTTAAATGAATTTTGAATAAAGAAAGCTATGCTCTCGCTCTCTCTCTCCCTCTGCACTCATGATTTATTCTGTGTCTTAACTCAAATAACCAATTTGAAACAAATTCGCAGTTCGTGGGATGATGTACTATCGTAAAGCACTTATGCTGCAAAGCTATTTGGAAAGGATTTCTTTGGAAGGTTTGTTAAAAGGTTGTGTGCTTAATCGCTGATACATAAAAAATTTTGCAGTAACTCTTGTATTTGCAATTCCAGATCCCGAAGCTGCTATTGCTGATAGTGCTTTGACTGACACTCAAGGTTATGACCTGTCTCCTGAAGCTCGAGCTCAGGCTGATTTGAAGTTTAGCTATGTTGTTACATGCCAGATTTATGGTCAACAAAAGGAAGAGCAGAAGCCAGAGGCTGCTGATATTGCATTACTTATGCAACGGTCTGTAGTTGATCCTGAATTCGTAGTACCTATATTTAAGTTTGTGTTTGGCTAGTCAGATAGGCAGGCCTCACAAAACGTACATTTTGGAAGAATTACACAGATGGTATATGTAGCTTATTGTGTTAGTTTTATCTTCTTCCTAGGAATGAAGCTCTTAGAGTTGCTTTTATCCATTCTGTTGAGAGTATGAAGGACGGTATAAATCACACCGAATATTATTCAAAACTTGTTAAAGCAGACATACATGGAAAAGATCAGGTTAGTATCTGTGTCTGCATCTCTCACTCAAATACCTTTAGTCTGTCTGTTTTTAGCAATTATTTACCACTTTTTATACTTTTGATAATCATTGTCTTGATCTCTGATTTCTTAGGAAATATATTCGATAAAATTACCTGGCAATCCAAAGCTTGGTGAAGGCAAGCCTGAAAATCAAAACCATGCTATTATTTTTACACGTGGAAATGCTGTCCAAACTATAGATATGAATCAGGTGAATTTCCACTTGCTGCAAGTTTTATTTTTGACTTGTTATTATAAGGTTTATTTGTTAACCATGGCATGTGGTATTCTGCTTTGTCTTATCCCTTGTTCTTGTTGCGTCTGACATTCTTGGTAGTTTATGCTATTCTGATGATGTTCTGTCTCATGTGCCTGTTTTGAAACTATTGGGGAACATCAATCACATGGTGTCTTGATAGTTTTCTTGTGCTGAGGTGAAATGAACTATTTGGATAATATAAAAGCTTCATATGTCATGATTGGTGAAACATATTTTATTTAAAAATTATGTGATAAAGATCAAGCTTCTCCCGGACCGGAAACTACCAACATCTGCAATTTTTCTTCTGGGTTTGGGTTTGTGGACTGCATGATATTTGAAGTATATAAGTGTACTTTTGATGGAAATAAGATTGAAGTTCCTTTATTAAATGGCATGGAGGGACCTTGGCAAAACCTATGCCTTGATTATGGGCAGTGGCTATCTTCTAGATTTCAATGGTCTGTGTATAATTTCTTGAAAATGCACATATTTGTTCTTGTGGAAGCTATTGAAAATGGATATATATGTATATATATATATATATATATGTAAGTGTGTGCGCGCATTATATATCTGTTAAAAATTAGGGTAAATTATTTGAATAGTCACCCAACTATTCAGGCACTCCTATTTGAGTCACTGAATTATAAAAAATTTCAATTGGGTACTCTAACTTTGGATTCACGTTCAATTGGGTCACCCGGGCTAACTCCGTTAACGGCGTGCTGACGTGGCATACTACGTCATTTCCCAATGCCACATCTGTTAAGACAGGGACCCACCACCCTAACTTCTCCATAACCGCAGTTAGAGGGAAGGTTTGGTGGTAGTATATCAACTAGAGGGAAGCGTCTCCCACAGGCGATGTGGGACTATGGACCTGAGCCACTGCGTCCCAACAACATCAACATGCCACATGGATAAAAAAACTCTCTTTACCTTAGAGATTGTCAACTCATATAACTGGTTCTTCACGTCATATAAATAGAAGGTAATTTGAATTCTTAATTTTTTATTTTTGGTTAGATAGGTTGTAGCAATGTCCCTTGTTAAATTTGGTTCTTTGCCTGCCTGGCATGCTAATATGGCAAGGGGGCATAACGTGGCATACCATGACAGCACACCGTTAACGGAGTTAGCCCGAATGACCAATTTAACAGGAACTTAAAGTCAAGGTACCCAATTGAAATTTTTTATAATTCGGTGACTCAAATAGGAGCAATTGAATAGTTGGGTGACTATTTAGATAATTTACCCTAAAAATTATTCTAAATTCAGCACTTTCTGACCTTTGTTTTGGAGAGTGCTCTGCTGATTTCTTTTTCTTTTTTCTTTTTTTTTTTTTTGTCCACCTACTTTGTCTTAAAGGATAACTATTTTGAAGAAGCTTTAAAGATGAGAAATCTCCTTGAAGAGTTCAATTCTGATCACGGTCTTCGCAAGCCAACTATTTTAGGTGTCCGAGAGCATGTCTTCACTGGAAGGTATATTTCACTTTCTATTTTGTTACTGTTTGCATCAGTTTCTAAAGATTTTTGCTAAACTGGCAGTACATGTACAATTTTCTTTTGCAATTTGCAGTGTTTCTTCTCTAGCATCATTTATGGGTAACCAAGAAACAATCTTCGTGACTTTAGGCCAGCGTGTTCTAGCAAATCCTCTAAAGTAAGTTGCATATTCAGCATTTCTGAGAGGCTATATGGTCTCACATATTGATGCTTAACTCTGTTCATACACAGGGTACGAATGCATTATGGCCATCCAGATGTTTTTGATAGAATTTTTCATATAACAAGAGGTGGTGTCAGCAAAGCATCCCGTGTTATAAACATTAGTGAAGATATATATGCAGGTTTGTTCCCTTATTTATGCATTCTTTAAAGTACACTTAATAGTTTTATTTAAATCTGCAGTTTCACTTCATTATGTTTAGTGACAATTCTAGGATTTTATTAAAGCGGTTGTGTGCTTATAGATGTTGATTTGAGGATATACTGATGAGTGGGATGCCCCTCATAATTTTGATTGATGATTTTTGTGAATGAAATTATAGCCATGATATGAAATTGTACAGGATCAATTACAATTTTACATTGTTACATTTTTATTATACCTGTAAATGTAGTACGATAAGGTACCTTCTGCATTTGTAGAAGAATGGTTTGTTTATTCATGGCTAAGAATGTGCATCAGCACGTAGTTTTCTTCAACTGATCTTTCTTTGGTAAAGATCCAGCTTATGCTTCATTACCTAGATTGTGTAAATACACTCTGTAAACCACATATCTTGAACCAGTGTGTTCATTATTTTGGTTCATTAAACAATTGTTGAATCCTAATCACAGCCAGCTTTCCTAGTCTGATTTTATGTTTTCATTGGAAAGCTAGCACCATCATTGGAGAAAGTTAATTAGCACATATGCTATCAAGATGATGCCTCTTGTGTTACCATTTGTGGGGCCTTTTCATCTTATGTTTTGAACACAAATTTAGTTTAAGGTTGTCTCAGATCTAAATTGGAGCTTTATGACTAATATTTAATTTTTATTTTGTGAAGTCTAAAGTAAAAATTGGACAATGAAAGTTCCCATTTGGGTGGACTTATAAAATGATCTTGGACCTAGTCAGGCTTAGCTAGTGGCTTATGTTTCTCTAATGAGGTTCTTCCTCAGCTTTCTTAAGCCTGAGATTGTCAAACTTGTGTGAGTTCCTGATTTTCTTTTTGTATTTTGTCTGATTTTAGCTGAATGTCTCAAGCATTGAGATTGTCATGAGTAATAATGTAGTTTACGAGTTGCTTTGCTAGCTAGGGAGTTGAAAATTTTGTACTTATGATCTTGCAGGTTTTAATTCAACTTTACGCCAAGGCAATATTACTCATCATGAATATATTCAGGTAATAATTTTTAGACCATGTAATTGGGATTAATTACTTTAAAACCACCCCTGCCTGTAATAGGAGAATCGGTACTTTATTCCTGTCCCAAATCAGAGGTCGAAGGTTCAATCTGTGGCTTGTCCCAAAAAAAAAAAAAAAATAAATAAATATTACAGTGCACTTTTGTGAAGTGAAATGGTGATTTGGCAATCATCCAATGGAATTTGCCTTTCTTTCTTGCAGCAATCTTGAGGCACTAATGTTGCAAAAGTTATCAATACATGGCCATAACAGCAAATGCTATTTTCTCTCTCATTCATGCACAGGTTGGTAAAGGAAAAGATGTTGGGTTGAATCAGATTGCATTGTTTGAAGGCAAAGTAGCTGGTGGAAATGGCGAGCAAGTCCTTAGTAGAGATGTCTACCGACTGGGCCAACTATTTGATTTTTTTCGGATGATGTCTTTCTACTTTACAACAGTTGGATTCTACTTCTGTACCATGGTATGGTTTTTGCTAGTTGCTGATGGTACTATGAATTTACTTTATTTTCCTTAGCAGGCTGCTATCTTTGAATCAATTAATTTTGTCAGTGTGCGCACATGCACGATGCACACAAATCTATTATTTGAACTTGGACGATTTATACTTCAAATAGTTATCAACCAAGTCCAGGCAATTAGTATTCTGGTTGCCATTGTGTTTTGTATTTTTGTTAACATATATTGTCAACAGAACACCTTTGATCTCATGGTGTATGATTGCTTTCTTATAGTATTTGATTTCTTCTGCAAGCATGCATTGTTTGTGACATGCACCCCTGTGTTGTATGTTATGTGGCTAAATTATGGGTTTTGCATTTAGTGGAAGATATCGTGACAAAAGGCTGGATGAATCATCTGAATTTTCTGTAGCAAGACCAAAACCAAAATATAAAGCCTTAGGCAGATTATTTTAGGGCATATGACCATAAGCAACAGGCAGCAAAGGAAGTCTAAATGGTGAATGACGACTCATGGAGATTCAGGAGATTCAGCTATAGTGTTTGATGTAGAATAGCGGCTCTTGTTTTTCTCCTCTTATTTCCATTAAGTATGCATACACAGCCAACATGACCATGTGTTTTCTTACCACTATTTTATGTAATCGGGGAGAAAATTTGATCAATTTGAGAGTGAGTTTAATATTATCTGCAACTTGTTATGCACGTGGTCACAGAAGTTCTTATGAATCATTTAACACTTAAAAAAAGTTACCTATTTACCTTAAATTCAGGTTTGTTTTTGTTAAAATGAGCTAAATGGTTTTGAAACAGACTGAATGTTTTAATTTTTTATTAAGTAGTATTGGAATGGCCTCTATCAAGATTAGGAAGAGCTTTACTAGGGCAGGTTATTGAGAGATCTAATTAAATTCGACAGGATACCTAGATTAGTGACATTATGATAAACTTCTATTAAACATGAGATTTGTTTTTTCAGGGTATTGAAATTTGTACTAAAAACATGTTTAGAAATTGAAACAAGCACAAGGGAAATTTGGAGCTCTGTTGGTGTGGAATGAAGAGAATAAATTTTCAAATGTCATCTTCTTGTAGCCAATTTTGTCAGATTAAACCTAGAATTCCTCATGGGGGTTCTAGTTTGAAGTTATTATCAATTTGATAATGCATGGATTGTCTGTTTCATTTTGATGAAGACACATTAGTGCTTCATAAATTTGGTTATGCTTACTGGTCACACACATGATAGGATCATATTTTTTTTATTGTTTTACTGCACTGCTATAATTATTTTTTTAATTTAGTTTTATATAATTTTTTTTTTAAATTTAATCAAACATTGTCTGCATACCTGCTGTTTGTAAGTTGGAAGTGGCTTTTAGCTAATGTAAAAGTTTATATTTTTGTCCTGATTGAATGCATGTTGAAAATAGTTCTAATGTCTTACGAAATCCATGATGGGAAGAATTAATACCAGCTTTTGACCAATAGATTACTAATGTTTTGTCTCTATGCAGTTAACGGCGCTGACTGTGTACATATTCCTTTATGGCAAGACATATCTGGTACGCATTCTGCATTCTTTGTTTTAAAATCATGGTGTCATTGTAAGTATTCTTTGGCAAAAATTCTAGTGGTGTTGGCGAACAGTAATTGTCCTTGTTTCTAATATCCCCAACATTGTTGACACTGTTTATTTTCCTTGTTTTAGGCACTATCTGGACTTGGGAAGGCCATTCAAGATAGAGCAAATATAATGCATAATACTGCTTTAGATGCTGCTCTAAATACACAATTTCTTTTCCAAATTGGTATATTTACTGCTGTTCCTATGATTTTGGGCTTCATCCTGGAACAGGGATTTCTAACGGTAATCTCATCATCAGATCTTGTTGTGTTGGTTTTATAATGATAATTATCAGAATGAAAAAGGTTTATGCTCTGTAATTTTTGTTTTCATAGCAGCTCTCCTGAAATAATTGCATTTTTTGAATTTGGTTGCTTGTGGTTTGTTACGGTGATTGTGAGATACATGCTTACCAATATAATCTACAATTACTTGTGTATCTCGGAAATACAGATCTGTATGATGTCACCTGTAATCCAGGGCTTTTCCATTTCCTCATGCTTGACTGGGCTTAACAGTAATATAAGCCACTCTGAAAAGAAATTTTTTCCAATTTTAGGTTTCATATGGATTGACATTCATGGTTGTTTCTTGGTTTATGTTTTTGATTTTGATGTCTGGTTATGCTAAACTAACCAAAAAGATTCCCTGGCAAATTTCTTGTTTTTCCATGGGTGTTAAACAATTGTAGATTCTGGAGTTCCTGCATAGCAAGGCTAATTATTATCTTCAATTTGGCTAGTCTTTAATTTTGTAGTTGAGGGGACAAATTTCTGAATAAATTTGGTCATATGATAGTTCCCAAACATTCTGTATATCATCAAGAAATTTTTAACCCTTTGTTGCTTGTCAAGTGTTCTTACTTCTTACTAGTAAAATCATCAGCAACTAGTAGATGTGTGAATTTTTGTCACTAATGTAGTCATCTGCTCTTCTATCCTGTCATTAGTTTCTCCTTGTCTAATTTTCTGAGTTTTTCAAGGTTGTTAATGTTAGAGGTCTATGAGATCTTTACTGATGTGCTCTTCCACTGTTGGATTATTGTGCAGGCTGTTGTTAGTTTTACAACGATGCAGTTTCAACTTTGTTCTGTATTTTTCACTTTTTCTCTTGGCACAAAGACACATTACTTTGGTAGAACGATTCTCCATGGCGGCGCAAAGGTCAGTTTGCTCTTATCTATTCATCCTTAGGCCCACATCTTTTCTGAGAATATCAATTTATTATTGCTGTTCTAAATTGTGTATCAGTATCGAGCGACTGGCCGAGGATTTGTTGTCCGTCACATCAAGTTTGCAGAGAATTATCGGCTTTATTCCCGCAGTCACTTTGTCAAAGGGTTTGTTGTCTTTGTCATTAACATTCAAGTGCATCTAACGTGAAAATAAATCCTTATTAAAATTTTGACTTTTTGATTTGTAGGTTTGAGGTTGTGATCTTATTAATTGTATACTTGGCATATGGGTATAATAATGGTGCCCTGTCCTACATTCTTCTGTCAATTAGCAGTTGGTTTATGGCACTCTCATGGCTGTTTGCTCCATATCTATTCAACCCCTCTGGTTTTGAGTGGCAAAAGTGAGTATCTTCTAGTTTTTCTTGTTTGTTTGGAGGTGTATGAAGTGCTATGCACTGGAAACATATCCACAGCAAACCATCCTCACCAAGTTGGTTTTCATTTGACCAGGACAGTGGAGGACTTTAGAGATTGGACAAATTGGCTTTTTTATAGAGGTGGAATTGGAGTAAAAGGAGAGGAAAGCTGGGAAGCCTGGTGGGACGAGGAGTTGGTAAGACCCCATGATCTTAACTTCATATCTTGGAAAGGAATGATTATATGTTTTATATCTAATGAGTTGAAAGCATAAAAAAGATATGTACATTTTCTGGTGTTGAATTTTGAAGTTGTGTGAGCTGTCTTAGTTGCTGATCTAATCAAAGGTGCCGTGCTCTGACATGTGGGTTTGTTTTGCATGCTTCCCTTTGGATGAGGATTTACTTCATTAACTGAACAGTTTGAGATTTTGCTTATTTTGCTGCACAATTGAATGTGTTACTGTAGTTCTACTGCAAGTACATCACTTGGGTCGATGTAGATCATTTCTGACAGTGTTTTAACTGGGTATCCCTGATTAGAATTGGATGGTCTATTTTTGGCCTCATAAGAAATTTTGATTATTAAGCTCATCTAAATTGTATATCACGAGGTTAGTGTATGTTAATTCTGACAGCATTTAAATTTAGTATATGCGATTTGAAATGTGTAATTTTAATTGTAGCTGTAAGAAGAAAATTTTATTCTCAAGCTATTCAAAATTGTATTGTTATGATTAGTCACAATATTGGTTGTATGCTTTCGATAGAGTTTCAGTTTGTTTCTTGGTTCATCAAGCCTAAAACATGTATAGTAGGAAAATGAGTTTTTTAATTTTTAATTTTTTTTAATTTTTTTAATTTTTTTATTTTTTTATTTTTAATTTATGTACTGGTCCAGTTATGACTGTCCTGACATTTGATGCAATGTAAATCCTGGGCAGTCTTAATGCCTTGAATTGTTTCAGTTGATCTTATTCAGAATATTTTTCTTTTAATTTGGAACTTTATTTTTACCTATATTTTGTATATGGAACTTTGCAGAGGTTAGTATTTGACATTTGCATGTTAGAAAAGTCAAATACACATTCAGTGCTCAATAAGGTCCCTACTGAAGAGATCTGTTGTTACTGATGTGTTTCAAACATGCACGGAAGTTGACAACATTTATTTCTTTTGGTGTCTTAATTTTGTTACTGGCCACTACACTTTTTGTAGTTGCTTTGTTCGCTATTATATTCAACATAGAACATAGACTTAAATTGTGGCACAAACAGACATTATGTCTGAATTACATGGCTGAACTTATCATTCCTTTTCGGTTTTATTTTCTAAAACTCTAGTTCTTCCTTTTTGTTCTTGGGTTTTTATTGTCAAAATTTAGTTCATTTAACCAATAATCTTGCATGATTTCCATGTTTTGGTTGTGGATTGCTTTTCAGTTTTTGTTTTGTTTGGTTGTGAATATTCAACTAATTATTGCATTTACAGGTGCATATACATACATTGCGGGGAAGGATATTGGAGACCATTTTGAGCTTAAGATTTTTTGTCTTCCAGTACGGCATTGTTTATAAACTGCATGCTAGTGGACATGACACATCATTAACGGTAAAATATACTTGTTTTTCTCTTGAAAGATAGTAATCTGATTGTTTTGAACTGTCATCCTTTATGTTAGAAAAAATAATCTTAAAAATGAAGCCCAAGTTACTTGTTTTCTGCTTTGGTTCATTATGCTGAAATTGATTCCATACATTAAGGTTTTTCTTAAAGATCTGTCCGTTTCAATTAGAGTTGGGTGTGGGGATGGTCATGTACGGTTCCAGTGAAAAACATAGTTCCTAAGCCCAAATCTGTTTAAAATTTTCAAACCCAAACCTATCCCAAACTTGTTTGTAATCTCTATCTAAATTCCCAACCCCACTGAACCCATCCCAAACTGGTCAATGCTTTAAATAGAAAAAATAAAAATAAAAATCAATCATCTATCCACAGACTATGCACACTTATTTTGAATAACCAGAACCTCACTAAATAAATTTAGTCTTTAAAATTTCAAGCGAAGATATCTTGGATATAACAATGAGAAATATAGAAAAAAGAGCTCAAAAGATTTTAAGTCCACTAAGGTGTTGCCACATGCTAGCTGAGAAAATATATTTATTTCTTGATTTTAAGTATGAGAAAAGCTGGCTTAAGAAATTTCAAGCAATAATATGGAAATTGGAAAAAGGAAAATTGTTTAAATTATGATAACATAATAGAGTTAAAAAAATTTCAAATAATAACAGTAATTAAGTAAACATTCTAATTGTGTATAAATATATGGACATACGTAAATATATATATTATATATCATTTGGTTTTCAGGTGTGGTCTTGGGTTTTATGGTTTCTGTGCCGGATATTTATGGAATATACACTGTTTAGGTTTTAGGCATTCGAAGGTCAAATCCTAAACCTATCTCAAGTTCATTATGGTTTTAATTTTAAATTTTGAGTCTGTCCCAAATCCTAGTAGGGTTTTTTAAACTGGTCCATTAAAGTTTGGATAAACTGTGTACCCACCAAACCTATAAAAATTGCCATCCTTGTTAGGGTGGATATTCAGTCAATGAGCTCTGTTTACTTCACCACCATATATTCTTGAGATGTCCCAAAAATTCAGAATGGTAAAAACTGCAATCCCCATGTGAAGTGGAGATGTCTCAGGACAAGTAACATTTCATTTACAATTCCACTTGGTAATTGAAATTGGAGGATTGTGGTACTGACTTTCTACCATGTTTGTCCAATTGTATGGAAGAGATCATAATTTTGGCCTTTCGTTTATTTTTATATTTCTTCTTATTCCTTGTTTAATATTAAGCATAAATTTTACTTCATCTGCTACCCAAAAATAAGCTATTAGTAGATTATTGGTTTTCATATCTGCTGGCTATTATATTTTTGAGTATTCATGCTGTGGAAACAGATGGAAAGTCTCAATAGCACACCTTATTGAAGTAGATTTTTGGTTATTTTTATATGATCCAAACAAGATGTATATAATCTTGACAAATCAAGAAATGTTTGTTTAGCTTTCTTGATCGAAGACTTGGTTATATTGAAAAATTAGTTACCTTTTTATGGAATATGATTATTTTGAGCTTGTTGACTGTTAGTAAAAGTAAATGATCCTCATGAATGATGATGAATCTGTTTTAAAACCATTTTTTTGACTGGTCAAATTTTTTAGCAACTCTTTTGTGTAGTCCGTCATGTTAGAATTATTACCCCTGTAGATATTAGCTAATTTTTTGCTTCTTTCACTCCAGCTTATAAAATCCTTCAATTAACTGTGCTATTATATATATTTACTGAAGTTTTTGTAACTATCAGCCTTTTGTTGAAATGTTATGAAGGCAATATTATTAATGCTATTATTTATGTTTTTATTTACTTTGTAGGTGTATGGCCTATCTTGGATTGTGTTAGCTGTGCTATTTTTTCTGTTCCAGGTTTGTGTGCTACTCCTTTGCTTTCCAAGAACTGCATTTGCTAATGTTACTGGATGCTTTAATTTGTGTTTCAAAATGTGTAGGTATTCACATTCAGTCAGAAGGCATCTGTAAACTTCCAGTTGCTTCTCCGCCTCATCCAGAGCATGTCATTTTTGCTGGTATTGGCTGGTTTGGCTGTAGCAATTGCAGTCACATCTCTTTCTGTGCCCGACGTCTTTGCTTGTATCCTAGCATTTATACCCACTGGATGGGGAATTTTATCCGTAAGTTTCAGTCACTTCTGTTAACTTTTCTTTTTCGTCACTTTCAAACATCAATGGCGAAAATGTGCATACTGTGATCAAACCCCTTCTACATGGACCACACATATTCAGGCTTAAGCAGCAAAATAAATTAAAAAAGAAAACTGTGATCAAATCCATGTTTATCCATTTTGCTTATATTAAATTGCTCTTACACCGTGTTTATATGTTTATAATGTGAAATTTTTCATGAAAATCAGATTGCAGTTACATGGAAGCCTCTCATGAAGAAGTTGCACTTGTGGAAGTCAGTGCGCTCGCTCGCTCGGCTCTATGATGCGATAATGGGGATATTCATATTTATTCCTGTCTCTTTATTGTCTTGGTTCCCTTTTGTATCGACATTCCAAACCCGTCTTCTGTTCAACCAGGCATTCAGCAGAGGTCTGGAGATCTCCCTCATCCTTGCCGGAAACAATCCCAACACTGGGCTTTAATCTGCTACACCTTTGTAAATATGTTCGAAGATTTTGTTTGAGTGATTGCTATGTAGCTTTTTGATTTTGGACTCATTTAAGCTTTCATTAAGAAGCATCTGTGTTCTATGTTAGACAAAAGGCTTGTATACTGGTTTACATCAGTTTGTTTAGTTTTTGAATTATTCCGTGTATTTTTGGTCCATGCTAATACTAGAGTCATTGTGATTTCTCCGTGTATTTTATTGTTTTACAGGCCTTGCTAGGTGTTTTTCCGTTCATGCTAATGCTAGTTGGGAATTGCTTATTCAGGCCAACCAACAACAATAATAATATATGTATGTGTGTATATATATATCAAGCATTGAAAATTAATATATTGAGATATAAGATTATTAGAAAACATGCACTTATATATTATTTCCGTGCTGACAATGATTACATGATAGAGTGTGAAATTGGTTATTATTTTACTTATTCAAGAGTTAAATAGAGAACATTAACTAATAAATAAATAAAGGTTAACCTCTGGTCAAGATTCATTTAATTCACCCCCGGAATGTCATAACATCAACTTTGTTGATATGGTTGGAGAAGAAAGGAAAGGGGCTGCATGAGGTGAAGGTCCCCTGAAACGTCAATCGCTGGGTTGGCAAAATTCTCTTCATTGTCTCTTTTGACTTTGAATTTTGGGTTGATTTTATTGTAACTCTTTTTACTTTGTTAATATGCAAAAAGCTTCATTAGATTACGAAGAGGCAAATCTAACTAACGAAAATCACTAATCCATATGTTCTATAAGAGGAATAACAAACTAGCATCTCATTACATAGAAAATATTTAAATGTTTCAAGGTGGTTAAATTTTAAAATATAGATATGAATATACAAGCTTCGGTTCAAACCCAAATAATATGTTTGTATTTAACAATTGAGTAATGCTACATAGAGCGAAGAAACCACACGACACCAGCCACACGACTGATGTGGCTGGTGACGTGGAATTTTTTTTTTAATTTTTTAATTAAAAAAAATATTAAGTAAACATTAGGGCACATGTCATGTCTCTCGTGTGGGTCTCTCTCTCTTGTGTGGCTCTGTGCTCTTGGCCACCGCTTCCCTCCCCCGAGACCGGCTGCCGCTCCCAGCCGTCGTCCCTCTCTTGTTTGGCTTTGAAGAGAAACTAGGGCACATGTCGGCCCTAGTTTGTGTCTCTCTCGCGTGGAACTCTCTCTCTCTCTCTCTCTCTCTCTCTCTCTCTCTCTCTCGTGGTCGGGTTCTCCAAATTGCACGAGAAACGGCGGCCGGGATGAGGGTCGGGATCGGGGAAGAGAAATGACGGCCGAGATGGGGGTGGGGCAGAAGCGCAGCCCGTGATCGAGGGGAGAAGGGGAGAGAAACGACGGCCGGGACGAGGGTCGGGATCGGGGAAGAGAAATGACGGCCGAGATGGGGGTGGGGTCGAGAAGCGGCAGCCAGGAAGGGGGCAGGGAGAAGGGGAGAGAAACGACGGCCGGGATGAGGCCGGGGGCGGGGGAGAGAAGTGGCGGCTGGGACAGGGGCCGGGAGCGGGGAGAGAAACGGCGGCCGAGACAGGGCTGGGAGTGGGGGAGGGTAGCGGCACGAGAGAGAGAGAGAGAGAACTTACGTGTTACTTTATTAATATTTTTTTAATTAAAAAAAAGATTCCACATCAATCGTGTGGCTGGTGTCGTGTGGTTTCTTCGTTCTATATAGTATTACTCTTAACACTTATGGTTTTATTATTCAAATAGTATTATAGGGCTAGACTAACTGCAGCCAAGATGCATGATCTTATCAGCGGTTAGCAAAATTGGGGCAGGCATTGGTTGGCTTTCAACTGTCATTGCATTGAAGAGAGTGGGAATCAAGATTCTTGTTTTGGAGAGGTCTATTGACCTGAGTACTATGTAAATTGCTCTTGTCATGCCCCGAACCCGGCTCGGTGGTAAACAAATGGCCACACACAAGACCTATAAACCTGAGCAATAGCAAAATATGATCTAACAAAGTCACAAATTACCGATAACAAAAATACAACAACTTCCAAATAGAAGGTTCAAGGACTATAACATGACAAAAATGACAGGGTCAACTACAATGATGTGGGGAATACTCTACGGCCAGCAAAGCTACCACTAGAACTCTCATGATTTGAAAATAATTAAGAACAACTTTATGAGCTTGATAAGCCTAGTAAATAATCCACTAAAATATTTGGGGATTTTATAGAATTCAAAATTCAAATTCAGTATCAAGTATGTATATAGCAAAATTTGCACATATGTATATTAAAAAGATAGAATATAAATCATGACATATATCAAATTATTGTATAACAATAATAATTACCCAAAGACAGATTTCACATCCATAATGTTTTATCGAAATACTGCTTCATAATATTTTTTTTCCAAAACATATAGATTTCATATGGATCAATATCAAAATGAAAATAATTATTAAATATAAGTCTCAAAAAAAAAAAAAAAAAATTTAACAGAGGATACAGATTCTGAATGTAATAGTTTTACAAGATTATACGTCTCCCAAACTTACTAAGGCCAATTGTTTTAACTCGCCAATGCCCGAGTCAGAATATTGGAATCCATTTGTTTTACTTCGGTGGCCCGAGTCAGAATTATCAAAATCTATTTATTTTACCTCAGTGGCACGAGTCAAATACCGTTATTGTTCCACCAAAGTCCCAACGTGAAACTATAGTCTCAATTCACAAAATTCTTGTCGACATGGTCAATGTTGACCCCCATTGACCGGGTTAGTGCATAGCTTATTTAGAGACTAAAAATGTTTATAACGAAATAAAGTTTGTCATAAGTGTCAAAAGCAATATTTTCCAAAAAACTAGATTGTCAATACTTACCAATAAAAATATTGCTAAGCTATCAAACCAAAATAGTATAATATAACAAAATATATGATACCAAACTTTTCCAAAATTCTCATTTGAGCAACGATACTGTAACTTATCATATAATCAAAGAATTGAATGATCCCACAATTATTTATAAACAAAACCAATTGTTTCAAATAAAAAGAATGGGTAAATAAATAAATAGATAATTGAATTTTAACAATAAAAATAATTCATAATTTATATGTGGATTATTTACCTGAAGATCCCCAAACTCTAACTCACACTCGAAGACAAGATCAATTCTTCTTGAACAACCCTAAAAGCATAATCCAAAACTAAATGCTCAAAACAATAAATTAACACAAACCAAAACATAGACCATAATCATCTCAAGAGATAAAGTAACCGAAAACAATGAACTAGTTATAGCCATATAGATTGCATAGAACCAATACATAAATCAACTGATGCAACACTTCAAATGTGATTCCAACACTATTTCATAACTAAACATCAAAACAAGGTTTTCTAGATATTTAAGCATCATACTAAATTGAAACCCAACCTATAAGCATGAAGAAAAACACTAACAATAAGCATGAGTCTAGAGAGAAGATCTTATAGCAAAAGCTTACTCAAGACAAGGTAACTCATAATTTCAAGGTAAGAGCAAATGTCATTGAAAAGGAAGAAATACAAATATACTCATATTATCATATAGATAGATGTATCTAGGCCTTAAAAGTTTAAGAACAACTAGACTTAGCAAACTCTACCAATGGTAATTTCAACAATGCACAACTAAGCAAAACCACACTCAAGGACCCCATCAAAGGAAGCAACAACCAAAAATATAATCAACAAGAAATCAAGATTTGCACAAAGCCAATTTACAAGAAAGGATTCAAACCATAGACCCTTGTAGTACACCTAGTACTCCAAGGCTTTAGAACCACCACAAAGAATTGCAACAATCACTTAATATAAGCACAAATGTTAAACTTCAAACCACACGTCCAACCACAAGATCACTTAGCAATACAATAGCCCTAAATCAAGTTTTAAGGGCATTGACATTTAACAAACACCTTGTGTGCATTCTTAAATCTAAGAAATTAGACAACTTGACAAATAAACACATGCTATTAAGTAATACGTAGCACTTTATCACTACAAACAAAGAAGAAGAACAACATATTTGAACCACAACTTAAAACTAAAAAAAAACATGACATAATCTAGCAACCTAGATTTGAAGGAAGAAAGAACTCTAACAAAAGATTCACTTGCTTAGAAAATGCATAGCACAACACCCACTTGAAGCCTCTAATGGTTCCCAAGATATGCAAGTGAAGAGCTTCAAGTCATCTATTTTACCAAACATGATAGCCCCAATGTTTTAATAACAGGACCGGTTGTCGAACCGGTTAGGCAATCGGTTCCGGTCCAACTGGTTGAACCGGCTGGTTCAACCGGATTTAATTTTTTCAAATAAATAAATATTTAAAAATTAAGAAAACATTAAAAATAAGTAAAAAATAATTTCAATAATAAGGAAAAAATAATAAAAAAAGATACAAAATTACATATTGCAAATTTAAATTACCTTTATAAAGTCATAAAGTTTTAACTTTACATAAAATTAAAATTTTTAAAATACAAATATATAAGGATACAACTATACAACAAATATTGAAAAATAAAGAATTAAATAAAATATAAATCTACAAGTATACAACAACAACAATAATGATTAAAAAATTAAAACCAAATCATTCAAATATTTGGTTTAACACTTTAACTTTAATGATTTTAATTATTGATTAGTGTAAAATTATAAGTTAATCATAATAAATTAATGATAATAAATTATAATATATTAATATTTTTATGCATCTTGTTTTTTATTTTTTTGACTTTTTTGTCTTTTTAAAATTTGGACGGAGTTAATGAGTTTATTAACTTGATATAAGTTTTTAATTATAAAATAAATTAATTAATTAAATAAATTAAATCAATAAATGAACCGGTTGAACCGGCCGGTCCGGTCCGGTTTTTAAATCATTGGATAGGCCTAAGGTAGATGAAGTTTTTGGGCTACCATCCCTCCTTTGAAGCTCAAAAATCAAGATGATGGCATGACTTAGCATGGTCTTTTAAAGAGAGGAAGCATGGCTTGCCATGATCTTTTAAAGAGAGGAAGCGTGGCTTTGGGTGGGAGAAGGTGAAAACTTAAAGAAGAAAGGGAAAAAATTTGTTCATGAGCATCTTTAATTGTTAGACTATACTAGAGTTTGATGGTCATACTACCTCATCAACTCATTAAACTCTTACTCATTAAACTATTTTCCATAATAGTTATACTATAAAATGGGATCCACAATTAACCAATTAAATTCATACCCATTAAATTATTTACATTATATATTTCATTAAAATATATTTATTTAATAAAATATTAAATAATAATAATGATTAAATATAATATTGTTAAACAATTATATATCAAAATAAATATTTTAAATAATAAAAATATAAATTAAAAAAATTAATATGTGGGTCCATACTCTTTATTTGAATTAAAAATATTTTTAAAATAAAAATAAATTGGTGGGCTCCACCAATTGATTAATTGCTTAAAGGGCATTGAGCGGTCAATGCCCACTGAGCGATTCTAATGGCCGCTTAATCACCACATCGTTGATTGAGCTTTGATTGAATGGCCATTAATGATGCTCTAATGAAGAATGAAAACTAATAGGGTGTGATGGTGGGGTCCACAGATCTTATTATCTTGCAAAATGCATGGACAACACTTGAAGTTCTTAGAGTTGTTGACAAGCTTCACAAACCCTACAAGGATGTACAATTGTTATCCTAAATTACATATAACCCATGCAAGATCAACGTGGGTGCCGCTCGGCGCCAGCTGGCCAGGTGCAGCGGGGCCGTCCGGTTAATGGAGGGGCCGTCCGGTCAATGGCGGCATCCCGGCCCGACGCCCACGCCCCATCGCTTGGCATCCCATGAAACCCCCTCGGGCCAAGTTTCGTTGGGTTTGCACGTCGGGATTATGAATTCCGTTGGAGTGCGCTCAGGTGATCAAGTGTTCGAGCTGAGCCACCGTCGGGGCCGTCCGGTCGACGGCAGCATCTCAGCCTGGTGCCCCCGCCCTATCGCTTGGCATCACATGAAGCCCCCTCGATCCAAGTTTCATAGATTTTGGATGAGTGTAGTCAATGTTTGATCGGGGAGTATGCGTCGCCGTCGGGAGGGGCGGTCCATCGACATTGGAATCTCGCCACAGTACCATTGTAGATGGATTTGTCATCATAAAAAACCCCCAAGGGTGAAGTTTCATCAAAAACGCACGAGTGGATTGGGAGATTACCGGAGTTGAGCGCTATTGTACGGCGTCAACCCGCACAGCTACCGGCCAGCCCATTTGGTAGTATGCACAGTGAGTGGCTCAGAAAAGGGGGATCTCGGAGACCCTTTGTACCCCCGGGGTTGCCTTGGTCTAGATGTTTTGCAGGTCATATAGGGGTAAGGCACTACTTTCCAACCATGGGCGTGAAGGCGTGCCCATCCACGAGCGTTATGCCACGCCATGCCGCAGGGCGTGCCACGCCGCGGCGCATGGCACCTCCCGAGGCTGTTAGGCGGGTGGACCAGCCACCGCCGCTGGCCGGCCAGACTCCAGATATCACTAATTTGATTACTGTAGTTAGATAAGAATTCTCTATGCTTTCAAAAGTAGCTTGGTAGTATGTGTGGGTGTGCGTGTGTGTGTATATATATATTATAGCTAAAAATCTATGAATTATAGCTAATTTTAGAATATTTATTCTTGTAGCATAATTGTCTCTAGATATCATTAGATTTATGTGCAAGCTCTCAATAATCAAAACTGAAATTTCCAAGGACTCTTCCATTGTTACCGTTCTACGGATAGAGGAAGGATTGGTTTTAAGAGTAAAGGTAGTCATTCATATCATGAACTAGGCTTTGATACCAACTTAGAATGTTAGAAAAGAAGCTGACTAGTATATATTTAAGTTGCTCATTTAAGATTGACAAGATATAGTATAACTTTTATGGAAAGGGCCTAAACTTAGATCCATGAGTTTGTGTCTAGTAGGATGGAATAGAATTTGTAAATCTTGAGAACAAAGGGAATAGAGAATCCTTAATCTTTAGGATTTCAAAAGTGTGCTAGAAAAATGATGGTGAAACATTTGCTTTAGCCAAATTTGGTACATGTTGATCACAAGTTGTTAACCAATGATTAAACCATTCTAAAGCTATTTGGACTCGGATCGTAATCGGATCCAAACTCAAAATTTGCCCCCATCTCATCTCTTTTCTTCATTATCTCCACGTGCCCTTGAATGATATACTTCGAGTTGGACAATCCTTTTCTCTTCTCTCCACCATCTCCACTGGTCCTTGAACGACATCATCTAAGTTGGACAAAATCCATGACCCGTGACTTGCAGCCCCAAAACAAAATCCTCCAAAGTAATAAAGCAATAGTGTCATGCTAGGCTTATTTTTTTGGTTTCAATATGCAAGAACAATATTGTTTAAAAAAAATTAAGTTTTTTGTTGGGTATATGCACATGTAATAGTTTTGAAGAACAACTTGTTGCAACCAATGAAATTATGTTGTTTCTCCTTATGCTTCATGCCTCATGCTTATGATTGTTTGATGTGTGATGTTCTATAATATTGAATTGCTCTGTGTGATATGTTGTTCTATAATATTGAATTGTTTTGTGAGATGTGTGAATTGAGTGATTGTTTAATGTGTTAAATTACTTTTGTAAACAGTGTGATGTGTGAATTATGTCATGTTTGATTAAAGGAAGATAGGAATGCATCACTTTTGATCTGTTGTAAAAGAAGTCTTTCACTTTTCATTGAAAGCTTGCATTTTTATTCCATGGCTAAAATTTTGTACAATTCCATCTCACACTCCACAGAAACCCTAATTGAAATAAAACAAAAAAATGAGGAGGTCGTGCTTGATGTTGTTTGCCAATATTAGAGAATATCCATGACATCTTCCATATCTCCCAAATATATAAATAATATTAGAGAATATGCATGGCATCTTCCATATCTCCCAAATATGTAAATGATATTTTACAATTGGCATAGAATCCCTTAGATTGATAATTTCTTTATATAGTTGTGGCTATCTTTATATACTTGTACATCTTTATATACATATAATTCTATGGAGATTAATATAGAAAGAATGTTCTTTATTCTAGCATGGCATCAGAGCTTTTGTAGCCATTTGTTTTTTTGTTCTCTGATTTTTTTGGAAAGCTTCGATAGAGCGCAGTTCTTGGTTTAGATCTCCGGCAGCTTCTTCGAAATCATGTCTTCTCCTTCCACCACCTTGTCTCACACCCTTACCCATGTCACCACTTCTATCAATTTCCCTTCCACCACAAATCTCGCTCCCATGATCCAAAACTCTCATCACTATATAAACATTAAACTCAAGCCCAACAATTATCTTTATTAGTACACCCAAATCACACCATTCCTATAAAGTCAAAATTTGATGGGCTTCATTGATGGATCGATCCCTCCGCCGCCAAATTATCTTCCCTCTCTTAATAACTCTACCCCACAATTGAATCATGGCTTTGTCTCTTGCAAACAAATTGATAAGCATATTGTGACCCTTCTCCTAACCACTTTTTCTAGAAGATGTTTTCTCTACCATAGTTGACCTCAAAACCTCTGCTTCTATTTGGATGGCGCTAGAAACTGCATATGCATCTCTCTATAACACCCGTATCCTCGAACTCCACAAAGACCTCCATAAACTTGAATAAGGCGATCTCTTAGTCACCGCCTATCTCAACAAAGCCAAGAACATCTCTGATTCTCTAGCCGCTTTCGAATGCCCTCTTTCCGTGGAGGACCTAAACTTCTATATCTTCAAAGGTCTTAATTCTGAATTCAAAGATCTCACCACCACCTTGAATGCTTGTCCCAATCATGTTTCTTTTTCTGATTTTTAGGCTCTCCTTCGTGACCACGAGTTTATCAAGAAGAACCACATTGCTCTGCCAACTACTCACCACTCCATGATGCAACTCTTCGAAGGTTCATTTTCCTAGACATCTACTGGCTTAGAGGAGGTACTACTTTCATTAACCAAACTCTAGGCTACTCTTTGGTAGTTTCAGCGCTGCAACTAGCTCCTCAAGTCCTTGTCGAGAAACTTCTATCCTTAAAATTCCCCTTGGTCCTGTTGCATTTGGATCTTTTCAATAGGGTCTTTCTCCTTTTGGCCACAACTACTATCAGTGCAACTCTACCCGTGCTCATGGTCACCGTGGCAGTAAGGGCGTAGCTGTAGTCGTCAAACCAATGATGGACGGTATCAACCTAATGGTCGGAATTCTATTCAATGCTATCTTTGTAGTACTTGGGATCACATTGTTGTCAATTGCTATCAACATGGAGCCCCCACAGCTCACCATGTGTCCTACTCGATCACTTTGTCATCCTGCCAAGCATGGTTCGCCGAAACTGGGGCAACAAACCATGTCACGCTAGACATATTGGCAATGGCATCGGTCTTCCTATGTCTCATGTTAGTTCATCTACCTTTCAAACATCCCATACTTCATTCCACCTTAACAACATTCTCCATGTCCCCACCATTTCCAAACCCTTATTATCAGTCCAAAAATTCACAAGAGATAACAATGTTTTCTTTGAGTTTCCATCCCTATTCTTTTTATGTGAAGGATCTGGTTGCCCTCCAAACTTTGCTTCATGGAACTAGTGAACATGACTTTTACACCCTCCATACTCCGCTTCCCAATTTGTTCATAGCTCATCTTGCTGACACATCGTTTGGGACACCCACAAAATCGAATTGTTAGGAATATCATAAAGAAGGATTCTCTTCATTATCATTCTTAACCAAAACAATCTATTTGTACTTCTTTTTAACTTGGTAAACTGTCTAAGTTATCTCTTTATGTTACTTCTAGTTCTAATTCATCTCCATTGGATTTAATATTCAGTGAAGTTTGGGGTTCTTCCCTTACTATGTCATCCGATTGCCATAGTTATTTTGTAATTTTTTTTGACATGATTTCGAAATATATATGGTTTTATACTCACTCTCACTCTCTCTCTCTCTCTCTCTCTCTCTCTCTCTCTCTCAAAAGTCTGATGTTTTTACTATTTTCCCATCTTTCTTAGTATGGTTGAATGCCAATTTAACAAAAAACTAAAATCCATCCAAATTGATTTGGGTGGGGAATTTCACAAATTAACATCTTTCTTTTCCAAAATGGGTATTAGTCATCGGGTATCTTGTCCCCACACCCACGAAGAAAATGGACTAGTTGAGCGGCGCCACCTTCACATTATTGAGACGGGACTCAGGCTCCTTACTCATTCATCTTCTCCTAAAAAATTCTCGCATTTTGCCTTTGAGACCTCAGTCTATCTCATCAATCATATGCCTTCTCCGGTTTCTCATGGCATCTCTCCCTTTCAATGTCTTTTTAAGAAACCCCTAGACTATCCCTTCCTCAAAGTATTTGGATGTCTTTATTTTCAATATCTCCGTCCCTATAATTCAAAAAAAATGGAGTATTGGTCATCACCACGTGTCTTCCTTGGTTATAGCCTTAACAATCACAGATATTGGTGTCTCAACCTAGCCACCAACAAAACTTATATTGCTAGGCATGTTCGGTTTGATGAGTTTTTCTGAATCCCAACTTTCCCCACCACCCTCTCCTTCTACCTATTCTACTTTACCTTTCTTTGTTGGACCACCACCTACCTTTTTTCTGATATCTCTTACGTAGTTGAATCCAATCCTTCTCTCCTGACCCCCCTCATCTTATTCATCTTCCTCTGCTATCAACTCTTTCTCGAGCAACCCGAGAGTGTCTCCTCTTCCCTGTTTCTTCCTCCAACTAGTCTCACCAACTTCTTAAATATCTCATCAGCATAATCCACCCCCGTTCCACTCCCTTGGACTCATCCAATACACTTACATTCAAACCCAAACCCAAAGGTTTCCTTTTCGCCCTTTGTTGCATTGTGTACCACTGACACATCTCATCCACCGTCTACATGCATACCATCTACATGTCTTAGCCACCTGGGTTCACCGACTCATCTCATCCAAACCATTTGTCTCCTACATCACTGCCTGTATGGCCTCAAGTAGGCTCTCAGGGCTTGGTTTCAAATTTCTCTTAACCACTTATCAACCATGGATTTTTCAGATCCAAGACTGACTCCTCCCTGTACTTCTACTCCAAGGGCGGTACTAACATTTATGTTCTTATATATATGGATGATATCATCGTCATAGGTATTGATCAAGGGTTTATTTCTCATCTCATTTGTGCTCTCTCCACTGAGTTTCCCCTCAAAGATCTCTACCCCTTGCACTACTTTCTGGGCATTGATGTTATTCCTCATTCATCAAGGATTATACTTTCTCAGCATAAGTATATCTCTAATCTACTTCATAAAGCCAGTCTTGCTGATACTAAACCAATTATAACTCTATTCTCCACATCTATACCTTTCACCAAACTTTCTGGTCCTTTGTTCTCTTATCTAACTAAGTATCGTCAGGTAGTAGGCACACTATAATATATTACTCTTACTCACTCTGATCTCTCTTTCGTAGTAAATATGGTGTGTCAATTCATGCATCAACCAACAGAGACCCATTGGTTTGTAGTGAAACGAATTCTTTGATATCTCTTGGGGACCTCTGTTTATGGTTTATTTTTTAACCATGATTCTACCGACCATCTTCAGGCATTCTGTGATGTGGATTAGGCTGGTTGTCCTAATGATCGTAAGTCCACAGGAGGCTTCACAATGTTCTTAGGAAATAACCTTATCTCATGGAGTTCTCCCAAGCAATGAATAGTCTCCCGATCTTCCATCGAAGCAAAATACAAGGCACTTGTAGATACCTTTGCTGAGCTCACATGGTTCCACCCTTTTTCTCCGAGCTAGGCCTACCTCTCTCATCTTCTCCAATCCTTTGGTGTGAAAACCTTGGTGCGACCTACCTCTCCGTAAACCTTATGTTCCATGCTCGAACGACACTTGTTGAGATTGATATTCACTTTGTTCATGACAAGATAGTTCGTCATGACCTTCAATTTCAATTCATTACCACTCAAGATCAACTGGCAGATATTATGATTAAACCATTTTCCAAGTCTCCGTTTGAGTATCTTCAGTCCAAGCTACAAGTCGCTCCCTGATGAATGTACAATGTTCTCTTATTTTATATCATTTTGTACACTCATTAGGCATGTATTAGAAGCATATTGTGGAATTCGACACTAAACATAGTGTGTTTTGATTCTTCGGCTTTGAGCAGCTCTTAAAGACAAGAAAGAACCAAAAGAAGCATTCTAGACCTTAAATGAAGAAGATGGAGCTCTCTCGGCATCAATTAGATAAGGACAAGGCAAACAAGATGACTTACGGGCAGCTTACGGCTTAACTTATGGTAGTAAGACTCTTCCAAAGAACCTTGCGGGCATGTTTATGCTGTAAGGGGGAGTCCAGAGTTAAACTAAACGACCTTATAGGAAATACTTATGCTTGTAAAGATGCCCGTAAGGACCATCCATAGGAGTTTAAGAGCGGTCGCAAGGGTAGCATAGTGAAGCTTACGGTCCAATACTTATGGTCGTAAGCTGAAGCGTAACACAAACAGAAGACCTTATGGACTGGACTTACTATCGTAAGTGTTCCCGTAAGGCTCGTCCATCATCTCCAGCTCGTTACAACCACGTCCTTATGCTAGTAAGTAACCTGTATGTGGCAGGATATAAATAGACCTGATGAGGATTTTTAGGGTAATGTTTGATTCTTTTCTTGGAGGCGAGGCTATGGAAGAAATAAGGCGAATCTCCAGGGTTTTAGAGATGATTTTTGGATGGGGTTTGATTCCATCATCAAGGAGAAGAAGATCATAGTCTTCAAGCTTAACTTGTCAGCGTTCGCGGAAGGTTCCTTCGAGTTTCCAACGATCTACTTCTCGCAAGATTGAAAAGGGGTTTTTATGTTCATGTTCATTCGCTTCGGATCTTGTAATTTGAGCCCTTGCCCTCCATTAATAGAGGACTAATTTCTTAGATGTTTGGCCATAGTTGAACTCTAGGGTTTTATCTTTTGACATTGGTTGTGGATATTTGAGATTTAATTGTTTTTTAATTGCAATCCTTTATTTTTGAATCTAATTGTGTGTTTGTAATGTTTAATTGGTATCATGGTGAAAGCCCTAGTTCTCATATTTTATGTGCTTTATAACAAATATAAATACCCACCTAGCATAGATATACCACAATTTGAGGAGATTGTGAGTAAGTCTAGCAATAGGGTACTTTGGAGAATTCTTCTCCCTCAATCTTCCTGAGTGAGTTAATGAGTATTTTTGTGCTCTATGCAATCATATGGAATAGATTTTAAGAGAAATAGCATTTCTATTATGTATTTGAATTAGGAGTAATCTTTTCTCAAGAAGGATTACCTACTCAAGAAATTCTTATTGACTCACATCGAGATTTCACAAAATGTTAATGCGATTACGTGGTGACTGAATCAGCACTGCACTGATTCAATTACTCTTTACCCTTGAAAGAGGGGTTTAGTATGATTTAAAAAATCCTCAGTTCAAATACGATTGCATGTTTAGACAACCTTTGTCCTGCACTTTATAAAACCTAGGGAGATGCTGTGCCTGGATATCATTTCTTTTCCTGACTTGTCCTACTTATTTTCGTATTCTTTGCCTCTGTTCTCTGTTTCTTTTGTTCACACATATGACTATTTCATTTAGGTTAATTTTCATAACAAGGATTACTGCTAGTAATCTTATTCTTCCCTGTGGACCAACATCCTGCTTTTTAGCACTTTATTACACGATTGGCATGTACACTTGTGTACCTAGGACTTTAGCTAGCTTGCGGGGCATATTAGAGAATATCTATGCCATCTTCTATATCTCCCAAATATGTAAATAATATTAGACAATATCCATAATACCTTTCATATCTCCCAAATATGAAAATGATATTTTGCAATTGATATAGGATCTCTTAGATTGATAATTTCTTATATAGTGGTGGCTATATTTATATACTTGTACATCTTTATACATGTGTAATTTTATGGAGATTAATATAGAGAGAATTTTATTTGTTCTAGCAATCCATAGGAATAGAGTGTCACAATAACTTCTTTTTTACTTTGAGAAATTACAAATATTAAAGGAAGAATTTTACATGAAAATTCACTCGTAAGAGGGTAACTTTGTTTTCCAAATATATATATATATATATATCTGTGTGTGTGTGTGTGTGTGTGTGTGTGTGTGTGTGTGTGTGTGTGTTAGGTCTAGAAGCCTAATGTTGGGATTATGTGACAAGCAAGTAGATGACGTGGCACAAGCAATGATGATGAGGCAAAGATGATGATTTGGTAAACAAGGTGACTAGGGTGATGAAATGGCAAAAACACTTGGTGATGTGGCTAGAAGATGTTGGTAGTAGACTATGATTGGAGTATTTCTCTCAAAAGATTCATTTGAGGAAAAATATATTTTTAGCATGAGCATCAAGGTAAAAGGATCTCTCTTGAAGATCAAGTTTATCTTAGATATAATTTTATCTATCTTTGATAAGATCCAGGATGATGAATTATATCTTTAGTAAACTCTTTTCATGAGAGGTTTATTTCCAAAAGAGAGAAATAATTTATTGATTGGTAAGATCATCATGAAGATTGCATGAAGCATAAGTTTGTATGATGGCTATTTATGGGCAAAGCTATTCAAGGATACAAGATATATATAGAGAGATTTAATTGAAGATTAGAGACCCAAGCTTGGATAATTGAAGATCAGGCATGGAAGATATTGAATTCTAAACTTGGATAAGAGGAGATTAAGTTTAGTAATAATATATTGGAGACCCAAACTTGGATGAATGTAGATCAAGTTTGAGGATTGTGTGAAGACCAAACTTGGACCAAGTTTGGAAACAAGATCGGAAGATCTTTGGAGAACATTTTTGGTGAGATAGATTCACGCTTTGGTGGATGCGACCCTCAGGAGAGGGACCTATTAATATGGCATGAGGAAGGAGTCTAGTTACTAGTAGGAAGAACTTGGAAGGAGTTGACTGCATTGACGCAAATGGGAGCAACCAGGAGGGTTGGAGGTGTCACAGGTCGGTTGCAACAGGAGTTGCAATATCTAACTTTGGAAGGTGTCCAAGTTAGGAAGCCAGTTAGAGTCTAAATGAGGAAGTGTTAGGGATGTAGAAACATCTATATAAGATACCCTTCTTTGAGATTTAGGATGTGCCACGCGTGAGAGACCCGCTGAAGTGAGGGTTGAGGAGAGTGGTCATCGAGCAATGTAGAGAGGGTTTTCTTTGTCATTGTGTGAGTGAGAGAGTGTGTTGTACTCTTCATTCTTTTACTTCTTTTAGTGGATTGTTTTTTCTGGCCTCAATCCCCCAGATGTAGGCAAGGTTGTGCTGAACTGGGTAATCATTTTTTGTATCCCTTTTTCTCTTGCATGTTTGTTGTGTGTAATTTCATTACTTGTGAGATTCAGAGAATATTTGTCATACTCCTACCCCACTAAACTATCAATATATATGTATATAACACAAACAAAGCTTTGGAAAATTTGTACTCCTTAATCCCCATTGTACATGAGAAGAAACTCCACTAGAAGTACACCAAAAAGCAAAAAAGAAATAATAATAATAATAATAATAATAATAATAATAATAATAATCTTTTTATTTTACGCTTTTACATTGCCTCTCATTTCTATACATTTTGTTTTTCCTTTCTTTGGGTTTTCTCTTCACTTGCTCTCGATCTCGCTCGCTAAAGTTCAAATGGATCATTATCTGACATAGGATCTATTTGAATATTATAATGAGGATTACACATGTTTAAGTAGTTACAAAATAATGGCTCTCTAATTGCTCAATTGTACGTGTTCAACTTGGCTTATCCATCCAAAATCAACATTTTGAGTATCTAGTAGCACCTTCTCAACACCTAACTAGCTAGGGATGGCAAAAATTGAACCGAACAATGGTTTTTGACCCAATACATCCTGAACAGGGCGGTTTTTTTTTGTTGGAGACCTGGAACAGGGCGGGGTGAGCCGGTTCCGGTTTTTCCTTCCCCCGCCCCGCCCCATTAAAAAATTTGCATATATGCCCTATATATTAATATATACATATAATTTTAAAATTTCTCAATTTATAAATCAAAATAAATAAGATTACATTCACATAATTATGATAGTTGTGTATTTTGATTAAGCATATGCATTAATGGTTTAATTACAAAAATACAGTACTTCAAAAATATCATTTGTTATAATTTAGACTTATTAATAAATATTATATATTGTAAGAGGTATTATAAAAAAAATCCCTCAATTAAAACTACAACTTGACTACTTGAAAAGGAAGCACCCTCTCAACCGTCAGATCATCTTCTCCAAAATCATCTCCACCGTCAATTCTCTTGGTTACTTATTGATAAGTGCTAAATTAATCATATTTTCTACGTCATTTACACTGCATCTAGCATGAAATTATACTTGTTTAGCATCCCATTAGGACGAAATTTCATTCTTTTTTTTACAACGACTTTTATTTCTGTTTTAGGAAGAAAGAAGCGAATTCGAGGACGTTTTGAAGCAAAATGAAGCAAGTTGCTGAATCAAGGTTGTACCACGACTCACGACAGGCGTTATGGGAACTCACAACGCCCATTGTCTACACTTACCACTACTGTGATCGAGTTGGGACAGCATAAGCTCACTAGTAGCAACATAGAAGCCATAGCGGCCTCACAACAGGCGTTGTAAAGTCCATAATAGCCTTTGTCAAGATGCATAATGCCCAAAGACCGTACCAAGACGTGACTTGGAGCCCAAGCAACAAGTTACTCACAACGGGCATGACAACGCTCGTGGTGAGGCCGTGGTGGAGCCAATTACTATAAATACCCTAGTTTTCTCAATTTGAAGGGAGATTCTTTTGCCAAAGAGTTAGGGTGGGGATTTTTCGATAGCAAGAGCATTGAAGGCAATTTTCATCAATATTTCAGCAGATTCCAGCGAGTTTCTCAAGAGAACATCAACTATTATCATTGGAGGAGGGCGTCCGTGACATATGTCATCCGTACAACCTTGGGATCTACTAATCCCCAAACTTTGGAGAACTATTGGAGGGAGTTAGTCTATGATCACATTGAATGTTTATTTATTCATTATTTAGTCTTGTGGCTCTCTTTGCACTTTAATGTTTTACTTTCTGTGATCCATGAGAACCTAATTTGAGAAGAATTATATATCTATGTCCTCAGTTATTGTTTACGAATCTTGATTGATCAATATATATCTTTCTAGTTTTCTTAATCATTGCATGCTTTAATTGTTTATTTTTGTTGATGTGGATGAGGAGGATATGCCCTCGCATTGATGACACCCATGCCATAATAGATCTATGCATGTTCTAAGAAGTTAGGCATAGCCAGGTTTCTGGATTAGGGATTGATTGACCCTTAGACTTAGGGTTTGATTGATTTCTTCTCGTAGGGTTCCTGTACTTAAGGAAAACATAGGAGGTTGAGGAGAATTAGATTCCATCCGAGTGACGGGGTAGGGGAATTCCATCTTAAGTTCCTAGTAATTTAGACCTAGTCGCCATGGCTTATTGAGGCTAGTAGGCCTTCAATTCTCCTAGTTCGATCCTAGAACATAATTGATACTTAACACCAATCATAATTAGTAATCAAAATAACCTTCATACATACTCTCACTCATTCCAAGTATGCTTAACGACATCTCCAATTGTATTATATCCATAATTTGTACAATTAGACTAAAGCGAGAACTTAAACGTCTAAGCTGTTGATTAAGTGGAAAAGAAGTAATAGGAGCCTCTCACCATTCCTGGGAAAATACGAACCTCGTATTCTTCCACGAGGTATTACTTGACGACCTGTGGACTTGTAGTATTATGGACTTGATTACGATATTTTATTGTGTACTTGCATACTTATAAATTTATATATTCATATTTTCACACACCTAACACTAGTAGGAAAGCATCCATTAAGTTTTTAGCGCCGTTGCCACAGTTGAGAGATCCTAAGAAAATTGGTAGCTTAGTGTTTTAGCTAATTCTTTTTAATAGTATATATTAATTATTATACTAATACAATGTTGAAGACTTATTGCCGTTACTTTCTTTTGTAGGTGATTATACATGACCAAATCTAATCCCACGGATTTAGTAGAAGGAAGCAGCGAACCAAAGAGAGCCCTAACGTTGTTAAGAAGACTCCGGAAGAGGCCAGTTGTGGAAGCAGATAGCGATAGTGACAGCGCAGAATCTACAACAATGGCTGAACCAAGAAAAACATTATCGGAGGATGAGAGACCACAGTTTTAAGGGAAGAATTCAGTATGCGAGGCTCAGCAGTAGAAACTAACAACTTCGAAATCAAAGCTAGCACTATTGTGATGATTCAGAACTCCTGTCAGTTTAATGTCTTAGTGGATGAAGACCCAAATGCCCATCTCTCAAAATTTTTACAGATTTGTTCAACATTCAAGATTGCACAATGATAGATGATGCGATCAGATTGCAACTCTTTCCTTTAAGCTTGAGAGGTTTTGCATACCTGTGGCTTACTTCCCTAGCACCAGGCTCGATCAAGACATGGAACGACTTGGTGAAGAAATTCCTTGGACGCTATTTCCCACCAAGTAAAGCAGCAAAGATAAGACAGGAAACCTCAGCTTTCAATCAAGTAGAGTCTGAAACACTGTTCAAAGCGCATGAAAGGTTCAAGGACCTTCATAGGCGGTGCCAACATCATGGGTTCAGCTCATGGATGAGGTTGCAAATTCTGTACAATGGACTAAACTACTAAACCAGGCAGATTATCGATGCCCCTTACAAAAGGATCATTGAGCAACAAGTATCCTGAAGAGGTAGAGCAGTTGTTTGAGGACATAGCTAACAATGAGTCATATTGGAGTTCAAGAGGTAGGCAACCAAAAGTGGTCGGGTTACATGAGGTAGATGTAGACATCATTTTGGCAGCCAAGGTAGATGCGCTCAAACGAAAGTTGGATCTACTTACGGCAATGGTCAAAGCCTCAACATGAATTCTAGGGCTATTATGTTTTGCTAAACATGTAGAGGAGGACGTAGGGTGACCCAGTGGCCAATTGTGAGTTCGGCAGTAGCTCCTGTTGAACAGGTCGATTTTATTGGTGGAGATCAGAGGAACCAAAATAGCCTATATAGTAGTACATATAACCCATGGTGGAGAAGTCATCCAAACTTCTCTTGGAACTAGGGTTAGCAAAGACCCCCTCAGTAACAGAACTACCAATACCAGTCACAACAGCAATAGTTTGAAAGGAAGTTCTCCACAGAGGATGTTTTGGTGAAATATATGATGAGCAATGATGCTAAAGTGGACGAGTTTGGTGCTATATATATTGAGAAACATCCAAGGATCAATCAAAAACTTGGAATGTCAAGTTGGATAGTTCGCAAGAGAGAGTACCGAAAGACCTCAAGGAAGCCTCTCAAGCAACACTAAAGCAAACCCAAGGAAGCAGCTTAAGGCTATCTCACTTTGCAGTGATAAGACCATCGCGACAAGGACCGCTCAGGGTTCTAGTGTTGTGTTAGAAGGGCCAATCATACAGGAAGGCCCTAGCACTTCACATGAATCCATGGAGGAGAAAGAGGAAGCAATTGGGGAAAAATCAAAAGAGCCATTACCAGCTCAACCCACAGTCCAAGAATATAAAACCCAAGTTTCTTACCCCTCCAGATTGAAAGTCGACAAGGAGGATGCACAATTTAAGAAGTTCATGACCATCTTCAGGCAACTTCACATAAACATTGTCATTATTGAAGCATTGTCCTTAACACCGAGTATGCAAAGTTTTTGAAAGATTTGCTTACCAACAAGAAGAAATTAGAAGAGATTGATACAGTGGCTCTAAAAAGAAATTGTTCTGCCATTGTGGACAAGAAGTTGCCAATGAAACTGAGAGATCCGAAAAGTTTTGTGATTCCATGTTTGTTAAGTGATGTTGTGGAAGAAAACGCATTAGCCGATTCCGAAACTAGTATCAATGTGATGCCATACAATATCTACATGAAGCTTGGGTTGGGAGAGTTGATACCCACAAGGATGACCTTGCAATTGGCTGATAGATAGGTAAGAAGGCCACGGGGAATTGTGGAAGATGTACTTATAACCGTTGAAAAGCTCATCTTCCCCGTGGATTTTGTGATCCTTGACATAGATGAGGATGTAGAGACCCCACTCATTCTTGGATGACACTTCCTCAGTAACTCCGAGGCTCTCATCAATTGGAGAGATGGAAAGATAACATTAAAAGTGGGAGATAAGGAAGTAGAGTACAAGCTTCCAAGTGCTATGAAACACTCCATGGATCAAGATGATGAATGTTACTTTGCATATGACAAACAAAACTACAAATTCGAACAAGAAATAAAGGGAGTAAGGTGAGAGTTGCATCAATAAAGCAGGTGTGGAGGAAGTTATAAACAAAAAAAGAACAGACTACAGAGGTGATAAACTCCACTGCCTCAGAACCAGGTAACGCAGGCAAAACTTCTCTACCTACTCCAAGCAACCTAAGGCCATCATGAGGTAAGAACAGGTACGCCAAGCTCATGATGTAAAACAAGCATTTTTTGGGAGGCAACTTAATACGTTTTCTAGACTTTGGTCCACTTACTCTTAGGTTATCATTCGTTAGTTAATAAAATATAGAATGTAGTAATAAATGTGATAGTAGGAAGTTGGATCAACCCCAATGAATTTCATAAGCAAAAGATGTTTGGGGAGTCTAGTACTGTTAGTAGGAATTATTTTCATGTCATTTTACACAGGCAAAACCTTTAGTTTTTCACTATGAGTGTCACAACGGGCATGGTAAACCCGTTGTACCTGTTGTGATGACCAGGCAGAGAATTAAGCTTTTCTGAAAAAAATTGAGTGAGTCTGCAACGGGCTTATAACGCCCGTTGTGACGACCGTGGTAACCGATCATGACCGTTCCACAGAGTGTGCCACGACTCTGAATTTTTCAAAGTTCTGGCACGGTTTTACCACGCCTGTTGTCTAGCCGTTATGAACACAACTAGCCCTAAAACAACCGTTACCAACACTTAGAGATTTTTTTACCCAAACCGAGTTGACAACGACCCCATAACGGGATGATAACAACTATGGTGCCTCGAAGAGTCTGAACGCATGAACAACGGCTGTTATTTGGCCGTTATAAATCCTGTTACGAGGAGGTATAGGGTCACCAACGGCCGACCCTTGGTCTTTCTCACTCAAAAACTCACTCCCCTCTCTACCACTTCATCGGAGACCTTCCCTGATCTTTGCTTAGTGATCTAACATTTTATTTATTCGATTCTCACTGCCCAAAAACCCTCTCTTTTGGTTGATTCATAAGAATCCTTCCAAACCTTTTAAATATCATGATTTTATAATATTTAACTGGCATGAAAGTGTTTAATGATGTTTGGTGAATGTTTTTATGTAGACTTCCATCGAGATATACCAATGTTTAGAAATTTTTTACCATGGCCTTGTGGGGGGCTTCCATTGCATACCTTGTCCAAGGGAAGAAAGCAAGAGGGAAAGATTAGACGAAGGTTCAAAGCTTTAAGGGAGCCGTTCGTGGAGAGATCTCAGCTGTGATATCGTGGAATCTTTGCAGAACTTCATCCATCCAAGGAGATTATGAGCTTTTGAGGAAGTTTAATTATTCTCTTTATGTATTTTATTTCATTTGGATTGGATTATTGTTCTAGAATAATGGACAAGTAATTTTTATGGTGTTTGGGCATAAATGAACTCTAGGGTTTGATCTATTTTGACATTGGTTGTGGGTCTTTATTCTTTAATTGTTTTCTGATTGCAATCCATATTATTTAAATTCAATAGCGTGTATCAATTTTTTGAATACTATCCAGGCGAAAGGCCTAGTTTTCTTGTATGATATGCTTTGTTACGAGTAGAAATACCCACTTAGCATAGGCAACCATGATTGGAGGGGATTGTGAGTAAGCCTAGCAATTGGGTACTTTGGAGTCTAGAGTTTTCCTCTCTTAATCCTCCTGTGTGAATTAGCAAGTAATTCCATGGTCTTTGTAATTGTAGGAAATAGATTTTAGAAAAAATCGCATTTCTATTCTGTATGGGATTCGGGACAATTTCTTTGCAAGAGGGATTGTCTACTTATGAATTCTTATTAATTCACATTGAGATTTCATAGAGTGCAATACGGTTATGGGGTGTCTGTATCAGCACTGTACTGATATAGTTAATATTCTTCCTTGCATGAAGGGTTTAGTATATTTGAGGAATTATCTTGGTTCAAATATTATTGTTATGCTTATACAACCTTTGTCTTGGACTTATAAAACCCTAGAGTAACTTTATGCCCGAGCATCCCGTTTTCCCTTGATTCTCGACAGATTTTATTTTCTTATTCTTGCTTTTAATTCTCTTTCTTCTTATTTTATTTGCACACATCACAACTTTTGGCTATGCTAGTTTTCGGAGTTAGGATAATTAGTACTAGTACTCTCTATTTTTCTTGTGGATTGATGCCATGCCTTTGTGCACACTTTACTATTTGATCAGCATGTACGCTTGCATTCACCCTTATCAGTATCCTCTCTTTGTATCCTCGCTTGATATGAAAGAATCCCATTGAATAAACATCTCTATTTGTTCAAACGACCGTTATCACGCCATGCAGTAAGCCCATCAATCAAACGGTTGAGACCCCATTCGATGTGCCCCCTGCGTCATTGCCATCCTTGCCAACTCTGCCAGCTCTGCCACCTTCTTTCTCATCTCTGCCACCTCCTTACTTGAACCCATTAACCTCTTCACCACCATCGCCATCCCTATCTCCAAAAACACCACCTTCTCCTCATCCTTCACACTTTTAAACCCTTCCCACGATAGAATCCCCATCTTCTCCCCCCTAACAAATCCACTTATTAATCACAAACTGCTCCGAATGCAATGACCAAGTGATCACCGGCACGCCAGTGACCACAATCCAAGGCATTAATATCAATTGGTAAGCAATTAAAGTCCAGTACTATTTATTTTTGAGTGATTGACAAATACATCTGTGCAATTATTTTGGATTTCATCTCTGGTTGGATTAGTGCAGGTTTGATTGGTGAAGTGTCGATTTGGTTGGTGAAGCCTTAGGCTTACATGAACTGCAGTGGGGAATCAGTGAGTTTTGCATTCAATATAAACTCTGTATGCTTGATTGATTCTGTATTTGGCTATATTTGTGGAGGTTTTGCATGATGATCTGCAATCACTTGTCAAGAGCTCTAGCTTTAAGCATTTTTATATAAATGATTTGTCTTCATCTTTCTCACACTTTTCCTTTGGATTTTTATGTGTTTCTTCGATGTACAAACCTTTTTGGAGAAATTCTTGCAATAGTTCATGCGTATTAACAAATTTCATTGTTTTAATCTGCTTTGATGTTTTTAATGCCATGATATCCATATGGACTCGTTTACATATTAGTTATATGGTAACTGCTAATATGGGTTCTCTCATATCCATATGGGCTCATTCACATATTAGTATGGTAGTAGTAATTTGTTTAATTCTATTGTATTTTTTAAGCTCTTATAATTTTGTTGTATTTTTTAAGCTATGATATTTTCTTTGTTCTAGTTTGAATTATAATTTGATTGGTTTCACATTTTTTTTAAAGATTTAATATTATTAGCCACGTTAATTTGTTTTTGTTCAGCTTTTTTTTTTTTTAAAATCAAATTTGCTATGGATAGCCAATATGTGGCCAATCCCATGGAAGATGAACATGAATCATCAACACCTATATTTCAAGATGAGGATGCAAGATCAACTCCAATTCCATCATCAGTGGATGGAAATCATGGATTTTCTATCTCAACTCCAACTTCAAATGCTACTCCAATTTGTCCAACATCTTCAATGAATGATGATGATGATGATGATGATGATACCACTTACAATCCCAAAAGATTAAAATGTGCAGTGTGGGAACACTTAACGAAACAAAAAATTTGTGGAGAGTCGAAAGCAAAATGTTATTATTGCAAGAGAATACTTGGTGGGATCTCTAAAAATAGAACCACTCATTTGCATGATCACCTTAGAAGATGTCCCAAACGAACAAGCAAAGACCATAAACAACTTCTATTATCAAAGTAAAATAAGGTTGATGGAACAACAACACTTAGCAATTATGCCTTTAACCAAGGTTTGGCAAGAAATGAGCTTGCTTGAATAATAATCATGCATGAATACCCTTTATCAATGGTTAATCATGGGGGGTTTAGGAAATATTCTTCTCTCCTCTAACCATTATTTAATATTCCTTGTTAGAACATAATAAAGAATGATATCCTTAAAATTTTACAAAGAAAAGTTGAAAACAATGAGAATGATTGAAATGAATGATTCTATAGTTGCAATTATAATTGATATGTGAACAGTTGATCACCAAAAAAAGGATATATGGCCCCTGCTGCTCACTTCATTGATGATTCTTTGGCTTTACAAAAATGAATCCTAAGGTATGATTTTATTTATAATTTATTGATAATTTTTACGTTATAATTTAGATTTTTATTTTTTATTTTTCTAGCATGCCTTTAATTATTTTAAGTTATTTATATGAATATTGACTTGATATATTTTTACATTTTATTATGTCCCTTCCCCACACACAAAAGAAGTAATTACCAAGGTGATAGGGACATAAGTGTACATGACAATTACGTAATAAAGTGTGCGTAAAATCAGAGTGTTGGTTCATAGGAAAGAAAGTGAATACTAGTAGTAACCCTAAACCCGAAAAATAGCCTAAGTGCTTGAATGTTGTGTGTGTGAACAAAAGAAAGCAAAGATAAGAAAATACATAAAATAATAGGAGAGAAGGAAGAAAGTGATGTCAGGGTATAACATCCCTCTAGGGTTATAAAGTGCAAGATAAAGGTTATTTATGCATACAATTCTATTTCAACCAAGAGGTTTCTAGAATTATACTAGACCCTGATTTCTCAGGCGAAGAGTAATTGAATAGATGCAGAGCTGATACAGACATCCACACAATCACATTAACACGCACTCTATGAAACCTTACTGTAAGCTAATGACAATCTTTTAAGTAGATAATCTCCCTCGTAGAGAGAGATTATCCCTAATCCGAATACAAAGTAGAGATGCAATTTCTCCGATGCAATTTCTCCTAAAATTTACTCCACATGATTGCAAAGAGAACGGAGATTATCACAAACCCACTCAAAAGGATTGCGGCAGAGGTGTACTCACTATCCTCTCAAATTGCGGCATGTCTATGCTAGGTGATAATTTTTTCTTATCACGTAGTACACCAAACATGATAGCTAGGGCTTTCGCCTTGTTAGCAACCAAGCATTCAAGCACGTAATTAGATTTAGATAGAAATGATTGCAATAAAGAAAACAATTAAAGCATCAAAATCCAACAACCAATATCAAAAGTATAAACCCAAGAGTTCAACTATACCCAAACATCTACAAATTAGCCGAACATTAATGGAGGGCAAGAATCCAAGATAAAAATAATAGGAGAAAACATAAAAGCCATGAAAACCCCCTTCTCAATCGTACCGGTGAAGGATTGCTTGAGAAGCCCTAGGAAAACTTCTATGCACGCCGCCAAGGTGAACTTGATGGCTACAATCTTCAATTCTCTTGAATGTTGATCCGAATTCCCCTTTAAATTGCCCCTTAAGTGCCGGAGATTTGTCTCTTATCTTCCCTAACTTCGCCTCTAAGAAACGCCCAAAAAAAGTATTGAATGCCCATAAAAATCTTCATAAGTTCTATTTATACCCAACTGCTTATGGGCTACTTACGGACATAAAAACGTAACCATAAGAGAGCTGAAGAAGATGGTCATGAGCCTTACAGGAACACTTACGGCCATAAGTCACATTCGTAAGGTCTTCAGATTGTGTTACGGTCTAACATACGTCCGTAAGCCATGGACCGTAAGCTTCACTTGTTCTACTTCTTGCAACCAACCTTACGGGAGTACGCATTAGTTGTAAGCTCCTCTAGAGAGTAAGACTTGCCTGTAAGGTCCTCCAAATTGGCTTTAAATCCCTCTTATGGGGCATAAGCGTACTCGTAAAGTCTTTTGAAATTGACTTACAGTTGTAAGGGTGGTCGTAAGCTGCCCGTAAGCCACCCAGTTTGCCTTGTCCTTGTTCAAATGATGCCGAGAGATCTTTTGGTATG